>NC_132787.1:42767366-43068538 GCF_048418805.1 Vulpes vulpes | reverse complement strand
CTTGGTAAGGCTTTGGAGAGATTCCTTATATAAGGCTATCATTTCTGCTTCTCTACAGAGGCTCACTCTGAAAAAAAACTTTCTGGTTGCAACTTGTTGAATCATATTCAAAAGTCTCAACAAGTCCTTAAAATATGAACAGTCACTCAGCGTCACCAGTAGTGGGGTTGCCTGCCTGCAACTCTTCGCCTCTCGTCTCACAGTTGAAGCCCCAGGAACTAGAGTGAGAAGCCAGGACCATGTTCCAAGGCAAGCTGATGATGGCTCTCGACTACCACAGCCCTGCTGGCTTCAACTGTAAAGATGAACCAGAATTTAGAAACTTTATTGTTTGGCTTGAAGACCAGAAAAATCAGACACTACAAGATTTAAGGCAGAGGGATTTTAAGAAACATCCACAGTAGTGACTGGCCCAAGTTCTTTGAAAAGTATCTTAGAGATGCTAACTGTCCTTTCAAGATTCAAGGTCGACAAGAAACAATTAATTGGCTTCTTGGTTTAGCTGTTAGACTTCAGTCTGGAGATGATGCTGAGAAATAAAAGGACTTGGTACATGATAATAATCAAAATGGCAATGTAGAGGCATTCATCAATTTGGATGTAAATAATCCTGTTTTAAAGATTTTATTTATTTGCTCATAAGAGACTCAGAGAGAGACATAGAAACACAGGCAGAGGGAGAAGCAGACTTCCCTGGGGAGCCTGATGCAGGACTCAATCCCAGGATTCCGGAATCACATCCTGAGCCAAAGGCATATGCTCAACCACTGAGCCATGCTGGTGCCCCAATAATCCTGATTTTAAGGCTGGTCTAATGGCTTTGGCTAAGCTTCTTCAGGTTAGTGTCAGGATGATTACCTAGTAATGTTTAAGGCAAATTGTATTTTGGTCCAGGATGCAGTTACCAAAGCAAATCAAACAAGAGGGCTTGCCTGTGGCTTTAGACAAACATGTTCTTGGTTTTGACACAGCAGATGCAGTTCTTAATGAAGCTGCTCAAATTCTGTGATTCCTGCACATAGAAGAGCTCAGAGAACTACAGACAAAAAATCACAAAGCCGTAGTAGCTGTTCAGGCAATAACTGCAGACCCAAAGACAGATCACAGACTGGGGAATATTTTAGGATTTCAGCTTCGTACCTATTTAGTACAATTGGGAACCAAGCATGATCTGGCATGTGTTCAGAAATCAAATGTCACATTTTTGAGGAAGAATCCCAGAAAATCAACTACATTCTAGGGATTTACCATAATTGTTTTTCTTTAATAAAGTCCAGGGAAGTGGTGGGGTGGGATAGGGTGGGAAATGAACAGCTATCCTCAAGATTTTCTACATTGGTACACATTTTTTTCAGATAATTAATGTCTCTGCTCCGTAATACCCTCCATCTATTTTTGTGTCCCAGATCTGAACCTAAACGAAAACCCCCAAGAAGCCACTGCATGTGAAAATACTCTTAATCTCTGGCCGGCCTTAGGAAAAATCCATAAATTCCAAGGTTGAGAAGACAGCAGGACCCATCTAAGCTCATGGTCTTCTAGAGTGTTACTAATCATATAAAGACCCCTGAAAATTATCCAGTCAAATCGCCCTAGTGTCACATGAGGAAACTGAGAGCCAGCAAGGGGACACATTTTCTCAAGGCCATACAAAGTCACCATGTCTCCAGACAGCACAGGGCTCCTTTGATGCCACACTTCTTTTTCTCACTAATGTTCATTTTCTGAGATGCCTCTTGATGTTTATTTTCCTATTTACTGAACGTGGAAATAATCATATTACTGGAAATCCTTGAAATATGTTTGAATGTCTTTTTTTTTTAATTTTTATTTATTTATTATAGTCACAGAGAGAGAAAGAGAGAGAGGCAGAGACACAGGCAGAGGGAGAAGCAGGCTCCATGCACCGGGAGCCCGACATGGGATTCGATCCCAGGTCTCCAGGATCGCGCCCTGGGCCAAAGGCAGGCGCCAAACCGCTGCGCCACCCAGGGATCCCTGAATGTCTTTTTTTAAAATATTTTATTTATTCATGAGAGACATACACAGAGAGAGAGAGAGAGAGAGAGAGAGAGGCTGAGACACAGGCAGAGGGAGAAGCAGGCTCCATGCAGGGAGCCCAACATGGGACTCGCTCCTGGGACTCCAGGATCCCGCCCCGGGCCGAAGCCGGTGCTAAACCGCTGAGCCACATGGGCTGCCCATGTTTGAATGTCTTAAACAAAAGGCTCTGTATTAATAAAATTCTAGAGTTCAACCCAAGAAAAAGTTTTGATAAAACTAGGATCAAGTGGTCAACTTCTAGAGAAGGTGTTTCTGGGCATCTCTGAATGTCTCTTCAGACTTGAGCTGAGAACAACAGCCTGTCTAGTGGAAGAAAACCATTAAGTTCTTTTCTTGAGGTCATGCTCCCAAGTCTACAAATACACTCCCCTCTGCCCCGTGTGGTCTAGCACTTTGTTTTGTGTTCAGCAGGATTAAGGTGTTTGGGATTCATACTTTGACATCAATACAAACACATCCACATCCACAAATCAACAACCAAAAAAAGTGACTTTCATGTAGAGTTTAGGTAAAAGTTTAGGCAGAAGTGACTGAGATAAATATAAGGCCAGATACACATTAGGAGAAGAGTATTAGCTCAGGTATGGCCAGGAATTGGGACATCTTATTGCCACAGCACATCTGGATCATCTAGGTGACTAACAGTACAGTCTATTATTTCAGAAAGGTTATAAAAATCTATGGGCCTCATATCATGTGTAATATGGGTGGGGTAGCAAACCTGTAAAAATTTTTGCTTCTGTATTTCCTGATTGAGGAACAGGAGAGGTAGGTGGATGGGGTCTGAAATACATTAGGCCTGTTAGTGAATCTGTAGTACTTGGCCTAGTATTGGTCTCTTGGGCAAAGAGAAGTGGCCAAAAGTTCACCTCACATACTGAATATGGAACCCATTCAAAATCTTGCTTAGGTCCTCAACGAGTCAATGAGACCATTTTCCTTTTCTGATAAATACATCAGGTTGTCCTATATCAAGTTATATGAACTCATGAGTTCATTAAAAATACAGAAGGTCAGGCCACCCAGGTGGCTCAGTGGTTGAGCATGTACCTTTGGCTCAAGGCATGATCCTCGAGTCCTGGGATCAAGTCCCAGGTCAGCCTTCCTGTGTGGAGCCTGCTTCTCTCTCTGCCTCTCATGAATAAATAAAATCTTAAAAAAAAAAAAATACAGAGGGTCATTTTCTCTGACCCAAAGATTCTTGGTTTGGGGATAGTTAAAGGGAAATGCTGAAATCCTATCTGTGTAGGCACTGAAGAACCACATTTTTTTTTTTTTTTTAAGAACCACATTTTAAAAGAGAGCAGTGCCCTGGTTCCATAAAACACGGTTAATAAACCAACAGATGTTTGCTTGCAGCGCCTTAAACCAAGTCCAGCAGTCATGGTATTTTATTTAAAAAGTATCTTTGGGGCACCTGGGTGGCTCAGTAGTTGAGCCCCTGCCTTGGGCTCAGGTCGTGATCCCAGGGTCCTGGGATGGAGTACCCCATTGGGCTCCCTGGGAAAGCCTGTTTCTCCATCTGCCTATGTCTCTCATGAATAAATAAAAAAAATTAAGTATCTTTTTGTTATATACATATCATATATACATATACAGTTGATCAGTAGAACTGTGCATACAATTTATATTTAGTCCAAGAGGCTGGTGAGAAAAAAAATCCTCAGGCCAGGCTGAGGGGGGGCTGCTCTCTTCCAAGTGCAGAGCAGGCTGAGAGATGCGAGGGCAGCCGTGGCGCTGCCGACAGTTCCCAACAAAGTGCGGAAGTGCAGTGAAGTTTTGATGCACAAAGTACCACCGCGGAGCCTGGAAACAAGCAGAAGATGCTGGAAGGCAGCAGCGATGGGTCATGCTAGGACGAGGGCTAGGGAGGGTCAGTGTTAAACTAGGTCGTGATGAGTAAGGCCGAGTTTCTCGGCGGTTGGAGGCACAAGACCGGTGAGAAGGGAGGCAGCCGGGGTGGGGAGCAGCGAGCGTGTGCTGAGACGTGCTACGGGGCGAGCGGGAGGACGACTGGGAGCCTCCGCGCCGGGAGGAGGGTCTGGCAGGGCTGATAAAGGAGAGGGTGGGAGCAGGGCTCAGGGAGGGCCGCGGAGCTCCAGGGGAGGGCTGCGCGGCCGTCAGCAGCCGAGACGCGAGGGGCTGGGCCGGGGCGTGGCCCAGAGAGGGGCCGCCCCCCGCGGGCTGCGGGCGGCGGCGGCGGGCGCGGAAGCCTGACAGCCGCTCCCCCGCGGCGCCCACAGGGTTAACCGCCCCGGCGCTCCGACCGGGAGGAACTCGGTTTCCAGGGCAACGGCTCCGCCAGTTCCGGCAGCGCAGGCTCGTACCATTGCGCGGGCGCGCGCGGGGGAGCGCGGCGGGAGGGGCCGCGCGGAGGGCCCGGGGCGCGGGGTCCGGCCCGACCCGGCCGCACGTGCGCCCGCCCGCCCGCCAGGCCCGGCGCCGAGCCGCGCTCCCGCCGCCGCGTGCCCCGCGTGCCCCGCGTGCCCCGGGCCCGGGCCGGCAGCTCCCACCCGTCCGCGGACGGCGGGGGGGTGCGAGGAGCGTGCGCCCGGTGGCCCGGATTGGCCTCCGGGTCCCCCCGCCTGGGCGGCGGAGTGCGGGCGGCCCGGGCTGGGAGGTTTGAAAAGCGGGCGAGAGACAAAGGCAGCAGGAAGCCTGCTCGGCGCCCGGACCCCGAGCCCGCAGCCCCCGGGGCCCCCCGGAGCAGCGGCGGCAGCGGAGGGAGGCAGAGGATGCGGCAGGGGGCGTGGGAGCGGCGGCGGGAGCGCGGCGGGCGGCGCGGGCGGCGCGGGCGGAGCGGGCGGAGCGGCGCGGCCCGGGCGCGGCGCGCTTAGACCCCAGGCGGCGGCGGTGTTGGCGGCGGCGGCGGCGGCGGCGGCGGCCCGGCCGGGCTCGGGAGTGAGTGAGAGGGCGCCTTCCCCGCCCGGGATGTGAGGACCGAGCGGAGCCCGGGGCGGGGGGAGGGAAGGGAAGGGAGGCGACGCCGGCAGGAAGGAAGGAAGCGCGGACGGACCCGGAGGAGGAGCGGCGGCGGCGGCGGCCGGAGCCGGAAGGCGGGGAGGGGCCGGCCGTTGGGCCCGAGGCGGCGGCGGCAGCGGCGGCGGCGGCCGGGCGGACCGCTCTTGTCGCCTCTCGGGACAGGAGCGGCGGGGCCCGCGCCTCCTCCCCCCGGCGCCGCGGAGGGGGGAGGAGGAAGATGGAGACCCACATCTCGTGCTTGTTCCCCGAGCTGCTGGCCATGATCTTCGGCTACCTGGACGTCCGGGATAAGGGGCGCGCGGCGCAGGTGTGCACGGCCTGGCGGGACGCCGCCTACCACAAGTCGGTGTGGCGGGGGGTGGAGGCCAAGCTGCACCTGCGCCGGGCCAACCCGTCGCTGTTCCCCAGCCTGCAGGCCCGGGGCATCCGCCGCGTGCAGATCCTGAGCCTCCGCCGCAGCCTCAGCTACGTGATCCAGGGCATGGCCAACATCGAGAGCCTCAACCTCAGCGGCTGCTACAACCTCACCGACAACGGGCTGGGCCACGCGTTTGTGCAGGAGATCGGCTCCTTGCGCGCCCTCAACCTGAGCCTCTGCAAGCAGATCACCGACAGCAGCCTGGGCCGCATCGCCCAGTATCTCAAGGGCCTGGAGGTGCTGGAGCTGGGGGGCTGCAGCAACATCACCAACACCGGCCTCCTGCTCATCGCCTGGGGCCTGCAGCGCCTCAAGAGCCTCAACCTCCGCAGCTGCCGCCACCTGTCGGACGTGGGCATCGGGCACCTGGCCGGCATGACGCGCAGCGCGGCCGAGGGCTGCCTGGGCCTGGAGCAGCTCACGCTGCAGGACTGCCAGAAGCTCACGGACCTTTCCCTAAAGCACATCTCGCGGGGGCTGACGGGCCTGAGGCTCCTAAACCTCAGCTTCTGCGGGGGCATCTCAGACGCGGGTCTCCTGCACCTGTCGCACATGGGCAGCCTGCGCAGCCTCAACCTGCGCTCCTGCGATAACATCAGTGACACGGGCATCATGCATCTGGCCATGGGCAGCCTGCGCCTCTCCGGGCTGGATGTGTCCTTCTGTGACAAAGTGGGGGACCAGAGCCTGGCTTACATCGCCCAGGGCCTGGACGGCCTCAAGTCCCTGTCCCTCTGCTCCTGCCACATCAGCGACGATGGCATCAACCGCATGGTGCGGCAGATGCATGGGCTGCGCACGCTCAACATCGGACAGTGCGTGCGTATCACAGACAAGGGCCTGGAGCTGATCGCTGAGCACCTGAGCCAACTCACCGGCATAGACCTGTATGGCTGCACCCGCATCACCAAGCGCGGTCTGGAGCGCATCACGCAGCTGCCCTGCCTGAAGGTACTCAACCTGGGACTCTGGCAGATGACGGACAGTGAGAAGGTCAGGTGAGGGCAGCAGCACCTGCTCCCCTTGTCCCGCCCCGTTCATCCTCCGGTCACTACCACGCCCCATCCCCCTCGTTCGACATGCACACTTACACACGACACAGATCATTGTAGTGGATGAGATGGGGGCAGTGACACGAAGCCTCGGGCTCTCTTTTTCTCCCTCTTCTGGCACCTCGAGCCCCACTACACGCCCATTCCCCTGGCATCTGGGGTTCCTCTGCTACCCCGACCTTACTCCCCTCCCTCTCTTCCTGAGGGCGGAGATGGATTCAGCTACTTACCCACCCAACTCCTCTCTGCAGGGGGATGGAGGACTGTTTGAGCTACTGTATCCTCACTGCTTTGCATTTGGAAATGGGGGAGGGGGCGGAGAGTGACTAGTTCTTAAAACCCTGGGGAGTTGAGGAAAATGTCTGCCTTCACTTAAGCTTTCATTTGAATACTGTGATCTGGTTTTTATTTTGAAATGTATAAAGAGCAAACCCAACTACCACGGCCTTTTCACCCTTCTTCCTTCCACTTTGTAACTAATCCCAGGCTCTTCTCATCACTTCTCCTACAGTACTCTGCTACTCACGCCCATTTCCTTTTAATTGTCTTTCTTTTTCAAGTTTTTATTTTTTTGAAGAAATTTGAAATCACGGTCCTTTTTTTTCTGCTGAATATAGTCTATATATTATATATATATAAATTATATATATATATACATATATATATGTCTGGCTACCTCGTTTTAGTTTACTTTTTTCTCTGAAGCCCTGGAATTCTACAAGAGAGATATTTTGAGACTGAAACATTTTTGTGCCTAGACTGGAAAGATGCCCATTGGGTTTGTACGTCTTTTTTGTTTTGGCTTCTTCCCAAACCCCATCCATCCAGTATATCCCACTTCCACATTCTGGCTATAATTTTTTTTTTCTCCTTGCCCATTGGGATTTGAGGGCCCAACGGTGTTCGTAAATTTTGACTTAATTTATAGCACAAATGTGTGGAAGAAATGAGAATTGAACTTTTGTTTGTTTGAGATGCAGATTGTGTCTTGAAAATGATTATTATATATGCAAATCCTGCCCTACCCTCACCCTCTTCCAATTTTCCCCACAAAAAGGTCACATGGTGAGGCTTCCTGTTGGAAGCAGAGGAGCAGAGTTGGCCTACGGAGCCCCAGGGGCTGTAACGTGAAGGGGAGGAGACTGAAACTCTTGTCTTATCTCTGTTAATAAAATGGGTGTTTGTGGGTTTTACAAAAATCAGTTTCTAAATGGAGGAATAGATGGCTTTCTTTATTTTGGTGGGGGTTGGGACTTGTGGCTTTAAAAAAAAATCGCTTTTGAGTAGGATGTATATTTTTGTTGGAGTTTTTGTTTGTTTATTTTTTTAGAATCCTCCACTGCAACAAGAGAGACCATGGAGTTAAAGAAACCCAGAGACCTTTATCAATTAATTGTACTGTTTGTGAATTTGTATAAATAATAACAAAGATCCTCTTAAAACGTTTATATTCTTACAGTAAAAGGTTAAACTGATATTTATATAATAAAAGAGGAAATATGAAGTATGTTTTTGAAAAAAAAAAAAAAACAAACAAAAAACCTTGTATCTGTGAATTATTTTGAAGGCAGTGTGTGTTTGGGTACATGCCAAAGTCGGAGGTGCTGTTTGTGTACTCTAAGGAAATACAGTATAGAGTTCAGTGCATCCTAGGTGGTGTAAGTAAGCTCACAGTTAAAAATTTATTCTGTAAGAGATTTACTACTGACATCTAAATGTTGTGTTTCTAGAAATGTGACTGGACTGGAGACTTATATAATTTTTGGTTTTGAACTGTCAACAACATGGGAATTTAAAGAAATGGAACTTTTAAAAAAACTAGATCTGTAAGAATCACAATTTCCCCAGGGTGGAAAGGAGATCTAGGGGTCCTGTTGAATAATGGGGTCATGAGATGTGGAAGTGGGGAAGAAAAGATGGGTTGCTTTCCACTTTGAGTGGGTGTGGGGAGGATGTGAAATGGTGAAGAGTGGAGGGAACTGAAGCCATTGTTCAGAAAAGTTAAAAGAACGCTGTACGCTGTCCTTGCCTGCTCGCTTACTTTGCTCAGTCATGCATGCTGAATCTCACAGTGTGAGTGAGGGTCCTGGTAGAAAGGAGGAAGGCAGTTCAGCCCCTCTCTTTAACATTCTCCTCCAGGCCCCGCTGTATTTAAGCACTTTCCTGGGGGATGGGGAGGTTGGCCAGAAGTTCTTGCACATTTGCATTTTAAGCACTTCCAGCACTGAAGCTTGCCACTCGGGTCCACTGTGGTGTGAGGGTTCTTAGACTGAATTCGGGGCACATAAATGAATACCAACAATTCTAGCAAAGAGTTCCCTTTGATAGACAATAACTAAATGATCAACGCCCTGTGGTTGGGCTGCGGAAGTGGCAGGGTATAAATGCTCCAACAGTAGAGTAATTCACATTCACATTCCTGGTTTCACATAGGTCTTAGTTTCTGAGATTTTTTTTTTTTACCAAAAACAACAACAACAACAACAAATACAGATCCCAGCAAGAGCTAGTAAGGGGTATAAAACTTTCCTGCAAAGACACCTCTTTCCAGGAAGAGAGCTAGAACCTAAGTTTCTCTTGGGGTAGGATTGTTTTGTAAAATTTCCAAGCTTTCTGCTTGAGCATATCACAAAAGCTACATTGTTCCTTTTTGGAGAGCCATCACAATTGGGTCTAATTGAGCCTGACACTAGATCCATCTTCCTTTTCTTGGGGGAAGGTGTGGATCTCTTTATTCCCTCTTAGGTTACAGTGCTTATTGCCTGGAAAAAAAAAAAAGAAAATGTGTGAACCCTAGTAAGTCGGGATTTGGAATTAGGGTCAGCTTTCTAATTTAGCATTTGACACTATAACGCATGAAGGCTCCACAAGCTGTAAGTTCTTAGACTTTTTCTTCCTCCAAAAGACTGCATGACTGTACAGATTCAGTCAATAAAAATTTGAGCACCTCCTAAGTCTCAGACTCTGCTCACATTCCTCACTTTCATACAAAAAATAAGGGTTTTCCTTTTTTTTTTTTACTTGAAAGGCTAAATATAAGCTTGACTAAAGGTCAGTAAATTAATGTTTGAAAGTTAAGGTCACGGGCCTACTGTTCTCAACCTTGAATTGGGTATACTTAATATATCTGGAGTGTCTGGAAACCATGAATAAACCATTTATTTTCATCAGCCAAGGTTAACTGTTTATCTCTCAACCTTTGTGGATGGAAAGAAATGAATGTGTTGAGAACCCATGGTATGCTTTGCATGGTATCTGTAAATTTCTTTTAGTCCTCAAAACAGCCTGTTGAAACAGGTATCCTGATTTCTAGATAAGGCATACTGCTTGCCTTAAATCACCCAGACACTAACTGAGGGAAACCAGGACGCAAAGCAGGACCAGTTCCAAAGTCCAGCTCCCTTCTGTTCTCCGAGAAAGTTCAGTTACTGATCATACCTTGAGTCCCAGTAAGGTGACTTCACAGAAATGAGTGGTATCTGTTTGATCACAGTGCAGACAAGCTCAGGCCACAGGGCACTTACTCTTAAAGGGAATATGGGTGGATCCGATCTCCACCATACCTATTGGAATGGAAAGAAATGCTTTTAAAGACTAAAAGCACCAAAGAAAATGACTTGATATTTTTGTGAGTGCTACAAAAGTTAAAAGGCACTTCAGGGCAGTTTTTAGAGTGGCAGAAAAAAAAACTGGTGCAGGTATTTGCTGACACTTCAGAAGTGAAAAACCATTTCAAAATGGGAACTTGGTGTAAACTTTCTCACCTAGAGGTAATAAACCTCATAGGAACTGTTTGGGGGGGGTGGGGAAAGGGCTCCACACATCTTTCCTTTCTGAGTTTCATTGGGCAGTAGCCCTTAAAGTCTGTCTGGAAAAGATTATAAATGCAATGGTGGGGTTCAGACGGTTTCTGTGGTCCCCTAAGGGCCCTGACAGGCCTCCGGCTACAAATGCTGGGCAGTGTTCATGATTCTCCCTGCTGTGGTCTCCCTCCTGCGGGACTTCTCAGTCCTAAAGAGGGGAGGGGCACCCGATTCACCTCACATTTGGCAACAGGGATAAGGACTTACAGCATGTCTTTCAATAGTTAAGAGAATTCAAATTCTTTCATGATTCAAATCAATGACAAAGATCTGAAAAAGCAAATGTTTTTTTTTTTTTTATTGGAGTCTCCTTTTAGGTAAGAACTTTCTTCTAAAAAATGACACTTGACATGTAAATTGAAGCATGGTCTCTCCCCTAAATCCTGCTGGTTGCCTGCAGTGCTTACTAGATAGACGCTGGTCTTGGAATAAGCAGAACCTTTTTCACTTTTGACTTAGAAAATGTGAACTCACATGTTCAAAGGGGAAAAGGTAGTGGCCCCCAGGGACCACTGTATTTCCAAAGCACAAGAACCTCTTGATTAAAAGATCAGATTTGTAAAACAAAACCAGGACTTCATGCAGCTTCTGACAAACGTCTCTTGCCAGTCCCCTGAAAGGGTGGGCCCCTGGCCTCTGCTGGTGGCTGCCCCGCTGCCCTGCCGAGGGGGAGGATATATGGGAAGTCACCCAGTGGTCCTCTCCCTGTTGCCCTTCCCTGCAGCTCACCTCATTCCCTTTTCAGGTCATTCTATCCCTTTAGTAGAGGGCAAGACCTAAATTTTGTGCCCCTCCGAGCCCCTGTGGATGGAAAGGTGAAACTTTCTTATTTTTTATTTTTTAAAGATTTTACGTATTTATTCATGAGAAAGAGAGAAAAAGAGAGACGCAGAGACACAGGCAGAGGGAGAAGCAGGTTCGATGAAGGGAGCCGGATGTGGGACTCGATCCCAGAACTCCGGGATCACGCCCTGGGCCAAAGGCAGGCACTACACCGCTGAGCCACCCAGGCGTCCTTATTTTATTTTTTTAAAGATTCTATTTATTTATTCATGAGAGATACAGGCAGAAGGAGAAGCAGGTTCCATGCAGGGAGCCCGATGCCAGACTGGATCCCGGGACTCCAGGATCATGCCTGGGGCCGAAGGCAGGCGCCAAACCGCTGAGCCACCTGGGGATCCCCAAGGGTGAAACTTTATGATGAACTAATTCAGAGTACAGGATTCTACACTGGAAAGCTATGTTCAAACACAGTTCTTTGCTTAGTCTACGTCTCTCATTTTTGTTCAAACATAGCAAGTTAAAATATTTTGCAAAGTGAATGGTATCAAACAGATAAGACATTCATATTTGGATCATTGCCAACCATTAATCATTGAGAACTTAGCAAAGGTAAGTGCACAGCTAGAATAAGAACGTGTACTCTTAGGTCTTGGATAGAAGATGCATTATTTCTAGACGGCGAGTAAATTTAAATGTCCACAAATGATCAGTTTCAGTCTTTTCCTCTTTTCCAGGGATTGCTCTGATTTTGCCTAGTGGAGTTGCCTGTGCCAACCCAGCACACTTGGTACTATGTAAAGTCAAGTCTTCCAGGTGCAAGTAAGCTTGAAATCTTAACTGTGCAGCCCTAGCGTGGGCTCTGCTAAACATCCCTGCAAATAAAACAAATAGAAGTGGGAATTCCTATTCTTGCTGTTTGTTAACCCAGAAAAGCTCACATTATTTTCTTAAAAAAGGAAGACAGGTTTTTATTCTCTCATTCCTCTTCGACTCTTACTTGTTTAAAGGACAAATGCCACATATGCTTGTAAGTTTGCTTTTATTTGTGATGGTGGAAAATAGTGTCAGTTACAAAGAAAGAAGAATGAGGTCCTTCTGCAGCAGCAAAGAAGCCTGTGAGACAGTGTTAGGGACATGAACGCAATCTGCTGGAAGAATTTAGGCATGACTTAGTGTTCAGTTTCTGTCTCAAGATGTCTGTTTTCACAAATCTCATTGACACCGTACATTTAATTTTATAAATGGGGAAAGAGGCTTGACAAGCTGGAAAGGTTTTGCCTGGGTGATGTGAGGAGCGCATATCAGAACAATGACTGCTTCAGAGTTTAATGACCACATCAGAAGGTGATAAACATGCAGGTAGTTCTTTGATCTTTCCCCGAGACACTGCAAAATACCACCCTGACCCCTTGGCTTCAGAAAGGTGCTAATAAACCAGAGCCTATCTTCACTGGGAATAGGAAAAACACCCCAAGAGCTGAAAGTTACTATTTAATATGCATTACATTATGCAAACTTTAGATACGTTTTGCAAACATTCTGTATAGGCTTATCCAAGAAGCCAAAAAACTAGTGCAATTTGGTGAATGGGCTACAGGGTACTGAAGTAGCTAGCAGTGTCAAACCTGTCACCTGTTGTCCTCCGGGGACTTGAGCCAGTTTCTAAAGCACTGCTTTGTCACAAATAGTGATGCAAAGTACGAGTGTTGTAAGTCTGTGCTTGCAGTAGTCTCAAACCTAAGGACTTACGCGTGTTCAGCGCACTACAAATGTCTGCTGCACAATCCTTGTAAAGTAGAATCGGGTTGCCCCATCACCAGCTATTCTTCTTCATTCAAAGGTAAAAAGGCTTGACTTAACAGATGCGTTAGTTACAAATCCATCTTGTCCAGAAAGACTACACAGGTCTAATTTGTTAATACCAGGCATGCTGTCCATGTTGATTGCTCCTCAATTTAAGTAATCAACAATCCAGAAGCACGGGGCTCAGCATACAGCTCTCTGTTCAATAATTACTCCTGCTATCATGGATTGGAGTCACTGGAATCCGACTGTGGGAAAATTGTTCTTTGAGACCAGATTAACTTTTTATAAATAGCACAAGATAACTCAACATGGCTTGGAAAGTACTGTTTTCCTCATCTGAAAATAATATGAAAACACTTACAAACATTCATGATATTTCTCTTTAGGAAAGCCTTACCCTAACCTGGCATTTTTATGTACACATTTCTGTAGAACAGCTTACCTGCTACCATTTTGCTTTTTGAGGCATGGTCAAGACTTTCATGGGAGGAACCGAAAAAGTTGTCACAGTACTCCTAGAATCTTTAGTAAAATCACTGAGGCTAAAATTGGATAGATGGATAAAATAAGGGAGGAATTGCAGCAGTTAACCCCTTCAAATTCTTAATGTCCTTACATGGAAGACAACTAACTTGTACCTTCCATTTTTACTTTAGTGTTTTAAGCCTTAGCTTCATAGCTCAAAAGCTCACTGCCCAGAACAACAACAAAAAAGACCAGTAGGCAGTAGATGTGTCCCTAAGCAAACAATATGGAAATGACAAAGTGACAATTTCTAGCTCTTCTAGTTCATTTTAAATGCACACAATTTAGAGAGTTTCAGGAATCTGTAAAAATGGTATGGTCAGGTTCTCTGATCTCCAAAGCTTTATCGGGCTCACAGCTTGCAGAGAAGGTCTCCACATTCTCTGAGTCTGGAATAGCCCAACTGGCTCTTCCAGTCCTAGCTGACATCTCTGCACTTGAGCCAGATGCCCTGCTATTGTGCTAAGTGTCAACTGGCGACAATCAGAACAGTGTGGTCCAAAGGAAGACAGCTGCCCTATCGTTTTTCCACACATAAGGGTCTAAATTTTGGTGGAATCACAAGAGGAACTGCAGAAATTCACTTGAGTAAATACGACACAGGATTTAGCAGCAAGCAGCCTGCCTCATTGCTGCTTACTTTAGAAGTAAGAATGCGCAGGGGCGCCAGGCTGACTCAGTCTGAAGAGCATGCGACTCGGGGTCGTGAATTCAAGCTCCACGTTGGGTGTAGAGATTACTTAAATAAAAAACTTAGAGGGGATCCCTGGGTAGCTCAGTGGTTTAGTGTCTGCCTTTGGCCCAAGGTGTGATCCTGGAGTCCTGGGATCAAGTCCCACATCAGGCTCCCTGTATGGAGCCTCCTTCTCCCTCTGCCTGTGTCTCTGCCTCTCTCTCTGTGTCTCTCATGAATAAATAAAATCTTAACAAACAAACAAAAAAAAACTTAGGAAAAAAAAAAACTTAGGAAAAATGTATATATGCAAGTTAGGAGACAGAAGTCAAGCAGGGGTGAAAAATCAATTTTGACTCCTAGATTGTTCTCTTTCCCATCCCCACAGAAACCAAAACCAGCACACCTTTCCCAATGACACAAGATTGGCCCTCCCTCCCCATTGTGATGTAGCTATGAGTCAGGTCTAGCTAGGAGCCCGACCTTGTGTTTTTCTTTCCCTTAAGTTGGCGAAGATGACCTTACGATCCACCATAAAGCAGAAAAAGAAAGTATGGTTAATGTAAACAATGGAAGTTTGTTTTCTAATGTGAAAGGTGGAAACTGGAAAGATGAAACTGCTTTATCCACAGAGTCTGCAAGCCCTCTGTTTTGTCAGCAGGCGGCAGCATTGCCTGCGAATTGGAGACGATTTACAGTGGGGCGCCCAGACCTCCTCCCCTCTGACAAATGCCCTCCGGTCACCTCACACACCACCTTCCCCCAACCCAAAGAATTTCCCCAGGGTCTGAGAGTTGACAAACAAGGAATCGCGTGTTGCCAAAAAGATGAAATCTAATTTTACGACATCAGATAAACTATTTGAAGGTGCCCAGGTGTGCAGCACTTTGTTTTCCAAGCAAGGTAACAGATGTGACTTCACAAAGCTTCTCTAATGTAGCTCGCAGTGAGTGATTTGCTTCTGGAGGCTGTTGGGATCAAACATCAATTTCTAATTTTTCTTAAAGACTTTTTTTTAAATTTACTGATTTGAGAGAGAGCGTGCTTGAGCACCAGTGAAGGGGGAGGAGCAGAGGGAGAGGGACAAGCAGTCTCCCCGCCAAGCAGGGAGCCTGACGTGGGGCTCGATCCCGGGACCCCAAGATCATGACCTGAGCAGAAGTCAGATGTGTCACGGACTGAGCCATCCAGACGCCCCTCTTAAAGACTATCTTGTACAAATCCTGTTATATTGCCATATTTGGGAAGTTTGGGAGAAGAAATGGGGTGAAATTTTACAATCATACGTGGAGATAGTTTTAATAGCAAGAGTCAAAGTGCTGGCTTTTTTATTGTCAAAAAAAGAGAGCACATCATCTGTAATGAAAAATTCTGGAAAGCCTTTGAGGAAAAATAAAAATATTTTAAAATTTTTAATTAGGAATACCTATTTTTTATTATTTTATTATAAAATGGGCATCTTTATTGCCCAGATGAAGACATCTTCATAAAATCTAAAGAGGTCTATGAAATTGAAAACGTTTAAGAGCTTGACAGAGAAGTAAGGTTGCTCATGTATCTAAATTCCTCCTGTGGAAAATAGACACTAGAGAAAGGTAGGAGAAATTAAAACAAAGAGAACTTCTAAGCCAAGTTGGCCCAATTCCAGAAAATGCCACAATACGGGACAGGCTGAGGGCAGGCAAGGCCTCGGGGCTCTTGCCCTCTCTGAGCTCAATAGTCAGGCTTCCCGGGATCACCGTGTGGGTCTGAAGAGCCATTGGCACAGCCACGAAATGAAAATCTGGAAGGTGGAAGGTGAACAGCCCCTATGGCTCCTTCCAGCTGGCTGTAGTCACTGGATGAGGCATAGCTTTATTAGCTCAGTAACACAGAGGTCATCACTGGTTAGAGAATGAGAGAAAAGAAAGGAAAACCTTCTGGAACTCAGGGCTCAGCCAGAAAGCAAATGACCATTCCCGGTACCATTCATAAAAGTCTTAAAAAAGCAGAGAACCTTCCCAGGTGGCTCTATGGACATCGTAGCTCAAATATGCCCCTGTTGGTGACGGCACCAAATAAAGATTCAAGGACAGCAGCCCAAGCAGGGAAAGGAGGTTGCAGTGGCAGGGAGGAAGCATGTATCACTTCATGCGCAGCTGAGGAGGAGAAAACACCGGGCAGGCCAGGCTGGAGGAGACAGATGACAGGGCACCAAGTGAGGGAGAGCATGAACTATTCAACCACCAGCAGCTCCTCCAAATGGTGGGGGTGCCTCATTAGAAGGAACCAGGAGGGCTGCCCCTTGACTGGCAGCCCCCAGGAACAGTTCTCCTGAGCTAGCACACATCCACAAGAAGACGGGCCCTCCTCTTTCTTTGGTTGTCTGATGTGACTTGAGGCAGAACTACCCAGTCGTGGGCCACCAGGCTGGCCTGGAGGTGAGTCATGCCTGAGGACGTGAATGGAAGGTGACTGTCCTGCCCAGACACGTAGCTGCTGGGCTGCCCCCCTCCGCAGCCATCCTGTCTGTAGGTCTCTAGCCCCTGCAACGGGCAGGACTCGCATTTCCTTCTAGCCACCATCCTGGTTTTGCAGGGAAAACAAGCCAGGATTGACAGTGTGGCTAGGGAGACCCAGAAAAGAGGTGTTTCCAGGGCCACAGTGCAGCCACAGCCCTCGCCCAGGCCCTGCAGGCGACAGCCGGCCCCAGGGCCCCAAGACTGCCCTGGGGCTTTCCTCAGGCTGCCCTGGGCTGCAGCTTCTCGGCTCTGATGGGCAGAGAAGGTAGAGCGGACCGGACCGTGCTAGCACTAGGGATCTCCCAAAGACACCTGGATACCTCCCTAAATCCTGAGCGAGAGGGCTCCCAGAGCAGGGCTCGCCGGTCCAGGCAGCCTGACTGCTTGTCTGTGGCCTGGGCAGCCACTGCCGCTGCCGTCCTAACATCCCTTCCATCCCTGCAAGGCGTCCACACAGACATCGAAGTTAAGCCAGCACAGCCACTGCCCGGGTTTCCCAAGTTTCATCTGCCCGGTCTATGGAGAGAGTGAAGAGGGGCACAGAGAGAAGGGGGGACAGGGACAGATGACACAGACGTAGATGGCCTATTCCGAGGCACCGCTCAGGCCTCTGATACCCCATCCAGCAGGTCTCCCGCATTCCCCTGCAACCCTCCTGGATTTGGGGTGCCTCGCACTTGATGACCCCGGGGGAACCCCCCCATGTACCATTCCCAAGCCCATCAGCTCCCACCCCTATGCTCATTCCTGTCTCTGCACCTGCCCAGAGCTTGCAGGGAAACGGCAGCGCTTGTGTGCAGGGCTGCAGACACGTTCCCACCCTTCCACCGGTTGCCCAAAACAAGCCTGCTAATGCTAATCTACCCCCTCACTTGCAGCTCAACAGCTTTTCTTCTTAAGCCCCTGATAATGGTTTTACTAAAATCCCCTTTTGATGGAAAAAAATCCCAGCTGGACATTTCAGGCCTCAGCACAATGTACAAGGCTGCAGGTCCCTTTCCCTACCTCACAAAGGCCTCTAATCAAGTGGAAAATGTGCTGGAGGCCAGAGGTTTGGGTCTGCAATTATTTTTTAAGGGATTACTAGAGAAGAATAGGGAACAGCAAAGACCCCCCCCCCCTTTGTTTTCCATTTGGTCCTGCTTTTAGACATACTGAACCAGTGGCAGCGTCCAGTTCCCCAAGCACAAGAGCCCCATGTCTCCCTTCCCTGGTGGAAAGGTGTCATCTCTGGACACCATCGCTTCAAAAAGATTTAGGTAGTTTGGAAGCAATATGCAGGTCCTAGTCTGACCCCATTTAAGCCCTCATTTATAAAACCACCATCGAACAGGATCTCGTGTGTGAGGAGAGCACTCATTCATTAACCTCTAACCCCCACTCTGTCTGCAGAGGGGAGAGTTCACACCATGTCCATACACTGCTAAGATTGGGAGCATTCACGAGGGCTTCCCAGGCTTTGGAGGGCAAGAGGTCATGTTCCCAATCTTGCCAGATATCCTTCTTCTTATTTATATACATTGACCCTTCCCCTTAACATGAAGCCCTGATGAGAACCATGGATAAAAATATAAAACCCTAACCAGTCTTAGTAGCCTATTCAAAAATGTACACTATGGAAGGGAGTTGTCTCCTCTGTATATTGTCATTGATACATAAATGCTCGTTAAAGACTAATCAATAAATGAACGTTTCAGGTTGGCCCTCCATTCTCCTCATTCTGTTTCAGCACAGAGAGACTGCTCATCCTTCTAAACCGAGCTGGTTAGTGATGTATGCAAATACCCAGTAAAAAGGAAATTTTTACAAACTCCTAAACTCATTCTGGGATGATCAAGGATTAGGCTGTGCAGCGCTGAAAGTTAGAAGTCAGCACATACTGCAAAATAAATGCCAGGCTGAGTAATAATTCTCAGGTCCTTTCTTCAAAGTCCCTAAAATGTCTTTGGTCAAAAAACGAAAACCAAAAACCAACCCTGTCTGGTTTTGTCAGTAGAAATGCCTTCCTGATCTAGTTTACCTTACTAATTTTTCAGTTCTCCCTCAGAAAAGCCCGAAACAGGTGAGAACCAGATGGATAAGAGCGCAATTATTACATTTAATATCTTACATTTACTACTGCATACTAACACCACATTCATACTTTATGTTGGCCTTCATGCTTCATTGGGGTGGGTTGCAGGAAAAGGGGGCCATACAATTTTCCTAAAGAAAGCAAGTAAGGGTGGCCCCTCTGGAGTCCTCTCCCCAGATAATGAGAGCCAGCCTTGTTGAATCACTTCTGCTGGTTATCAAGGTGTTGTGACAGTCTTCTCCAGGAGTGAATAATTTTCACCCTACTTTTGATGCAGATGAACTTGTTTATTAGCAAGATGAAGTGATACACTCAAGGGCATCAGAGGGGACAGTGGACTAGATCTAAAGAGTCTAAGGGGGCCTGATTCCTTAAATAAGGAGCAAATCATGAGATAAGTCTGCCCTGCAGGAAAAGTTTGTTCCAAACCTTCCTATCCCAGATACACTTCCTGAATCATTACCCAGGATGTCCATTTGCTTCTTTCCTTGGCTTATCAGCATTATTTTATTTTGTCTTATTTATTTGTTCTATTTTTTTGAGAGGGGGAGGGGGAGGGGCAGAAAGAGAATCTTAAGCAGGCTCGATGCCCAGCACAGAGCTCGATCTGATGACCCCGATATCATGACCAGAACTGAAATCAAGAGTCGGACGCTTAAGTGACTGAGTCACCCAGGTGTCCCAGCATCATCTTAATACTCATTATTATTCTTATACTTCTCCTGTCTTTTAACATACTGTATCTAGCAGAGTATCAATTATTTTAGAAGTCATTCTTCCTACCAAAACCAGTTTAGGGAAGAGTAAATTAGCAATTTGAAAAAACAATAATTTGATAAAACAGTGATGATGATGCACTTCCGATTCTTCAGGGCAGTTGACTATTTTACTACATTGGGAGGTAAACATCTTTCAGGCTCTCATTAGATCACAAAGGTATGTAAAAACCAACCTAAGACCAACTTTCTTAATTTTCCACTCAAAAATCAAGATTACCATAATTAGAATTAAGAAGTACAAAGTATGGGCTTTCAGATTAAAAGAAAAATTTTCTTTAATGACTTAAGAGAGAAGAAAATTATATCTTGAGGTTGAAATGTTATCGGTCCAAAGTTCATTGCGTCTAGCGGGCATATCTAAAATAGTTCGGAAATGGGGTGCCTGGGTGGCTCAGTGGTTTAGCGCCTGCCTTTGGCCCAGGGCATGATCCTGGAGTCCCGGGATCGAGTCCCACGTCGGGTTCCCTGCATGGAGCCTGCTTCTCCCTCTGCCTGTGTCTTTGCCTCTCTCTGTGTGTCTCTCATGAACAAATAAATAAAATCTTTAAAAATAAATAAATAAAATAGTTGGGAACTACCCTTGAATCCATGGAGAAGAGAGAAAATATTCTTCAGATTGTACCAGGCAGGGTAACCTACAGAGAGAAAAGGAGCCTTCCTTCTCTACAGTGTCTTCTCTAGCTCCTCTCATGCTCTTAATAACTGAGGTCTACACCTAACTTCTGCTCAGATCACCTGTGTTGTACTGCTTCATATTTCTAAAATTCTCCCTGTTCACTCATTTCCATCATTATGGGCACACTCATCATCTGGCTCCCCCAGCTCTCAAAACCTCCACTTCTACGCCTATAATCTCGACTCAGCCACTGAAGACCCTGCCTGGGAATCGTGGTGCACTTGACTCTGGCTTCCTCTACTTGCCCTGCTCTGCCCCAGAACCTCCCAACAGCTATGGAACTTTCCAGAATCATCCAGAGTGGTGGTGGCATTCCCTACACCACAGTTTTAAATATTGTTTTTACTAAAGCATGCCTGCCTATTTAAGGCTGTTCTTCAAAGGGATACATAAATCCTTATATAAAAAAAAATACCATCCAGGAAGAGAAACATTTAGATGACAAAGCAAAGCCACCCTTCAGTCCCTCATCGAATGCCACTTTCCTCCCCTGGGAGGTCCCAGGTGACAGAGAGGGCTGTATCCTTCTGGACCCAATTCCAGCCTTCAGAGTTCAGAGCTGCCAACAGCAGCGAGGTGACAAATGCCCCAAATTTGGATCTGATACAGAATCTTATCCTTGTGTAACATCTTGAAATTAACCTCTTGCCAGCCTATGCGAAGCCCCCAAAGGGTCTATGGTAATCAGGCAACATAAAAAATATCTCTCCCCTGGTCTCCTGCTTAAGAATCTCTTAAAAAGTTCCTCCCTGGGAACTATTATGAGTTTATCTACATAGTGCTGACAGGCAAGTGGCAGGACTGATAAAGCTTGTGCTTGGCTTTATCAGTTATAGAGCTAAAACTACTTTAAGACCCTATAAAAATGCTAACAAATATTCCATCTGACCAACCACAGAACAGTCATTCACAATCACAAGATCCTGCTGGTTTATTGGGATTAATTGCTCACTAATAGTTAAAATGCTAGAATTTATGAATGACTTTTCAGAAATCCAAATCAGTGTGGATTCAAAGCTATCTTTCACTCAGGAAATATTTATTTGGGAGCTACTAATGGCCAAGATCCTGCACCTAGGGCTCAAGATACAGTGTAACGCCTTACACTCCCTGGTATGGAGGTCTGCTTTCTTGAGTGGGAGAGAAAGAAGTGGAGTTTCACTGGAAACTGCTCCTAACCCACAGCCTGATTTATCTGTGCCGCAGCCTATAATCTCGATATGCCCATGGGAGTGTGCCTCATGTGTGTTTTAGAGAAAAAAAAGCAGAAAGTTGGAGTTGTTGCTTTAAGAGTTCCCAGTGCAGGAGGAAACAGCCAGTGGATGATAAGGACAGGGACTAAGATGTGTGTACAGACGACACTAAATTCCTTCCAACTTTCCCCAAGGAGTGACCTCCGGGTCCCACTCGCACCAGAACCACTCCCCCTGGGTCTCTCCCCTCCTGGCACTGCCCTCTGTGTCAGTTTCAACTTGATTTCCCAGGGACCCAAGTACAGAGTGAGAGGCCACAGAAGCCGCCAGGGCCTACACTGCCCCCTGCCCCTGGGCTCTGGAACCGCCACCGGCCTCTGGGTCAGGTCAGCTTAGCCCGCCTGGCCTTTACTGGCAGAGCACAAGCTGAAAAAAGTCTCCAAGGGAGGCCAAGTCAAGCCAGGTCCTTGATTTAAATGACTATTTGAATTATTTTCTGCTTCATCTCCGGTAATTTTGTTTTATTACAGAAAAGGTTTGTGAGAAGAGAGGAAATATTTAAAGTTTCCTCCTGCTGTTCAAAGCTAGTTAAATGTAAACAGAAAAAAACCTGTTGGGCTGTGAGGAGGCATTGCGCACAATTTGTCATGTGAGTCTCGGAGTGGACGCAAACATACATGCCCAAAGCCTCCACAAGCAAGGGGACATTCCCCTGAGCTGCTTTCTTTCTTTTTTTTTTTCCTGAGCTGCTTTCTTAGGATAAGACTTTCTCTACTGAAGACCCTGTGGAGAGAGGAAGTCCAGAGTTTGTGCCCAAGCTGCATACCACTTTATTATTATGTTATTTATTTATTATTTTAAGATGGATTTATTTATTTGAGTGTGAGCAGGAGAAGAGGAGGAGGGAGAGAGATTTCCAAGCAGAGGGCAGAGCCCCTCCCGAGGCTCAATCTCACAACCCTGAGATCATGACCTGAGCTGAAATCAAGAGTTGGATGCTCAACCACCCAGGCACCCCTCTTAATACTTTTCATTTTAAAAAGTTTTTTTTTTTTTTTAAAGTAATCTCATGACCTGGAGATCAAGAGTTGCATGCTCTACTGACTGAGCCAGCCAGGTGCCACCCTCAAATGCACACCACTTTGTAATAATTCCCCAGGGTGGAAGCACAGACAGTTCCCCAAAGATACTCCCACGGAGATGGTAACCCTGTCTGTGCTCTTCCTCCAATGGGCAACTGGAAACTGACCTCATACTCCCCACTCACTGTTTTCCTTCCCGCTAACCACCAGGTACCTCTGCAAGCTCCCACGACTGTCAGCTCCAGATGCTGACACATAGTATGGATGGCAGCCAAATTCAACTCCAGCAGCAAGGACCACAGTGTGCCAGGTGGTGGGGGTGGTGGGAAGGAGTGTGTGTGTGTGTGTGTGTGTGTGTGTGTGTGTGAGATTCAGGTCCCAGAGAGCCCTTGCATGGAGCCTGCTTCTCCCTCTGCCTGTGTCTCTGCCTCTCTGTTTCTGTCTCTCATGAATAAATAAATAAATAATTTTTTAAAAATTATTTATTCATTAGAGACACACAGAGAGAGGCAGAGACACAGGCAAAGGGAGAAGCAGGCCCCGTGCAGGGATCCCAATATGGGACTCGATCCCAGGACTCTGGGATCACGCCCTGAGCCAAAGGCAGATAGATGCTCAACCACTAAGCCATGCAGGCCGCCCAATAAATACAATCTTAAAAAAAAAAAAAAAAGAAAGAAAGGTCTCTGCTAATGGCTGGAATGTTCAGGGCCAGAGATAAGTGGATAGGAAGGTAGATGGATGGATGGATGGATGGATGGATGGATGGATAGATAGATAGATGATAGATAAAAATACTTTCTTTTTGTTCAACTCTTAATCAGCATCTCCTGAGAAACTGAAGTACTTCTATCTCAAAGTGGAATAAAGGAACCCCAGTGAGCAAAGGATAAAGCTGTGGGGGATCTTTATTTTTATTTTATTTTAAATCTTTTTTTAAAGATTTTTATTTATTTATTCGAGAGAGAGAGAGAGAGGCAGAGACACAGGCAGAGGGAGAAGCAGGCTCCATGCAGGGAGCCCGACTTGGGCCTTGATCCCGGGTCTCCAGGATCCCACCCTGGACTGAAGGCGGCGCTAAACTGCTAAACCGCTGAGCCACCCGGGCTGCCCTATTTTTATTTTAATAGAAGTTTTTTTCTCCCTAGGGGTTTTGCTTATCTGTCCACAGAAAATATCATTCTTAGAGTCCAGAGTCTGCTTATGTTTGTTTGTTTTTAAGATTTTTTACTTATTTATTTATTCCTAGAGACAGACAGAGAGAGAGAGAGAGAAAGAAGAGGCAGAGACACAGGCAGAGGGACAATCAGGCTCCATGCAGGGAACCCAACGTGGGACTCGATCCCGGGTCTCCAGGATCACACCCCGAGCTGCAGGTGGTGCTAAACCGCTGCGCCACCAGGGCTGCCCTGCTTATGTTTGTTTGAACAGATTTTTAAGGGCAAATAAAGATAATCAGAGATACTATTGATACTGCTGTGCTTAGAGGATGTGTTTAGATCTTTCTCATCTAGTTCAGAAGCAATTTGTTTGTCATTACTGGCCAAAAAGTACTTTTGAAATATGCCATTAAGTTCATCAAAGATGACTTGTAAAGAAGACCCCTGGCTTTTCCAGTGAATTCCTACCAAAATCTTACCGACAAGCATAATAATGCTCACATTAGGACTAAAATGGTCATCAGGACACCAGGACCTGTGGCCAGATTACATCTGAAGTAAGGTAGGACCCTACTGGCTGTGTCCCCAAAGTTTTCTGCCCACATCCAACCATGAAAGCATGCATGTGGCAGGATTGCCTTCATGTGGCCTTATTGTCACCAATGCTGTGGGACCTCCAAGGTCTCAAGTTTTAGATGCCTCAGAAGAAGGTTTTTTTGTTTTGTTTTGTTTTAAAGATCTTATTTGAGAGAGAGAGAGAGAGAGAGAGAGAGAGAGAGAGGGAGGGAGAGAGAGGGAGAGAGAGCATGTGAGTGCATGAGTCAGGGGAGGGGCAAAGGGAGAGGGAGAAGCAGACTCCCTGCTGCTGCTGAGCAGAGAGCTGGACACGGAACTCCATCCCAGGACTTTGGATCATGACCTGATCCGAAGGTAGATGCCTAACCCCCTGAGCCAGCCAGCCCCCCAGAAGAAGGTTCTGAAGACTCCTTTGGCTGACTAGTCGGGATGGCCCTCATCAGCTCCCAGTGGACTCACTGTACCTGCCTCCCAGGGCACCTCTTCTGCCACCAGCCTTAACTTGCTCCAGCTTCTCCCACACACCTCTGTTTCTTCACGTGTGGTCTCGGGATGACCTGAGGAAGAATCACCTGGGTGCTTGGCAAAAATGCATTTTCCAGGGGGAAGGATGTGAAATTTCACTATTCTATCCCAGAGGTTTCTTCCTAAAACTGTAATTTGATCATATTGCTATCCTGCTTAGAAACCTCCACTAGCTTTCTGTTGCATCAAGAGTCCAGTCCCAAATTCTTGCTCTAGAACCATAAGCTTGCAGGGTCTCCAGTGACTCCTCAAGATCCATCTCTTGCCACTTCTCATCCTTCCAATCCCACCCTCCTATGCTGGTCATATGCAATTTTCACTCTTTTGTGCCCGTACTATATCCCCAGGCCTATAATGTGCTTCCCTCCCAGCTTGATTGGAGAACTCTTTCTCACCCCTCAAGGCCTGGCTCAATCGAACTTTGTAGAACCTTCCATTATTTTCTCCTATATGTCCCCACAACATGTTGCAGGAGGCTCTGGTTTTAGGGCTTCTGGCACTGTCTTATAATACTGTCTTATAATATCTTCCCTGCCTCCCTCCTCTCCTTAGAAGGATCTCCTAGTTGTGGGTGGTTGGGGTGGCATTTAACTGACCGGCATGAAAGTATGTGTTGAGTTTCTACTAGGTGCCCAGCTTTGTGAGAGGGGCTGAGGATATGGCAACGAACCAAGTTTGGTGCTACTCACAAGCTCACAGCCTCGTGGGGAAAAGAAACAATTAGGAAGTAATTACCATAATGGGGGATGAATGTTTTGATAGGAAAAGTACCTAAAACAGGTTGAGCGGTGAAGGATCCAAATCAAAAGGATCTAACCTGCCCTTGGAGTCAGAGACTGCTTCCCAGACAGCCAGGACTTTGCTTTTCTAGCTGTTAGTTGCACACTGGGAGGTCCCAAACACATTTTCTTACGTGTGATTTGAATGAGGATGATCCTGAAATAGTCGGTCCAGACCCACAGGCCCAACTATCTCTCGTCAGCAGACATCTCAACCCAGCACATCTAAAACTAAACGTCTTCCTTTTCAAACCTACTCTACCTGCCCAAATAATCTACAGCTTCCATAAAAAGCTCCCCCTGGTTGGCCAAACAATAAGCCTTGGAGTTATGTATGATTTCTCTTGCTCTCTTATTAAACCCTATGCCCAACCAGAGCATCTCAGCCCATCAATACTACTTTCTAGATTTCACATGTTTTTTGCCCCCCTCCATTCCTACTACGAGCTCTGCCTTAAATCAATCCTTATCATTTGTAACTTTGACTCAATTTCAATCAAGTCGGTGATTTTTCAAATGTGCAAATCTGATTTTATCACTTTCTCAGTCACAATTCTCCAATGACTCTTGCCTATAGGTTAAAATCTAAAGTCTGTCACACATCAGCCAGGACCCTTGGCAATCAGCCCTGCCTTTCCTCTCTACTGCCGCCTCCCCTTAACCTGCATATGCCAGCAGCTCTGTACCCCTGAAGCTTCCTTCCAACCTCTCCTGCCCTCCTCCAGAAATGGGGAAAGACCCCTGGATTTAGGGGTCCAGTGCAAAGGATTCTTGGGAGTACCTGATGGCCTGCAACTTAAGGACAGTTCATGGTGCCTGGTGTCAAAAATGCCAAAAGTATAATGAATACTGTTTTGATCAGATGAAAGTGTTCCTGACTTTCAAAAGGCACATTGTTTGCATTAAAATGTTTCCTGTGTCAGGTTGCAAAAGGCGCAGGAGGAAACTTTTTGGGATGATGAAAAGTTCTGTATCTTGACTGTGGTCGTGATTTCATGGGGTTTATATCTGTCAAAACTCACCATATTGTATACCTTATTATTTTTTAAAAGATTTTATTTATTTATTTATTTGACAGAAAGAGAGCACGAGCAGGGCGAGAGAGTCAGGGAGAAGGAGAAGCAGACTCCTCACAGAGCAGAGAACCTGACACAGGGCTCAATCCCAGGGCCCCGGGACCATGACCTGAGCTGAAGGCAGATGCTCAACTGAATGAGCCACCCAGGTGCCCCTATATTGTAATATTTTAAATGAGTGAAATTTGTTCTACACGAATTGTATCTCAGTACAGTTGTTATAAAATTTGTTCCCTCCATCAAAACTGTTTCATGAATGATCATACTGTTACCTTGAAATGCTCTATCCCAGGACACCTGGGTGGCTCAGTTGGTTAGGTGTCTGGCTCCACACTCAGTGCAGAGTCTGCTTGGGATTCTCTCTACTCCTCTGCCCCTCCCCATGCTCATGCTCTCTCTCTCAAATAAATGAATGAGGTCTTGAAAAAAAAAATTAAGTCCTCATTGAATTAAAAGGAAAATAAAATAAAATGCTCTATCCTGCCTACCTGCCTGTAAATCTTCTTTTATCCTCACTACTTCATGAAGCCTTTCCTGACTCCCCCAGGCAAACTTGGGTGTCATTTCTTCTGTCGCCTTCAGTTTTGGTCATCCCTCCCCATCCTTGATGGTGAGGTCTTTGAAATCCCCTTGGTAGAAGAATTTCCAGTTATGGAATTTATAGAAATGCCAGGCTCAGAGTGGTGAGGTCTCAAGTAACCACATTACAGAACTGTCTTCATTTTGGTGACCCCTACATTCAGGGAAGAGCCTGGTGTGTCGCAGGTGTTCAGTAAGTATCTGAGAAACACGTGAAGGAGAAGGTACATACTTGTACACAAGGCTCAAGTGAGTCTGACTTGAAGGAGGTAGATGAAGCTCTTAGTTATGATCATAAATGGAATAGGGATGATCTTGCATGAACCTTGCTAGTGAGAAATCTATTCAGAGCCCAGATTTATTAATAAGTCACTCTTTGATAACTGCAATATCTCTGCCCCATGGTAACCATTTCAAGATTCAATTAGAATATTTCAAGTATCTTTTTAAAAGTTTATGCAATTGATGAGGTATGTTGTTAAGCTTTGCTGATCAAAAAGTAAGTGTCTCACAACTACTGCCATACAAAAACATGCTTTTGGAGATATACACAAGTATATATAAAAATCTAAGATATTTACAAGATTCAAAAACAGTTAATGAAGGACTGTTCGGTCATAGAATGACCAATTATTAGTAATGAAGGAATGTCACACGAGATTTCAGAGACCTCACCATGAAGGATGACAAGGATGACAACAATGGCATATTTAGTTTGCCACTGTCTCAAAGGGATCTCTCACTCGAGATTCAGCAGACAGGGGAAGAGGACCCGCTGTGACAATGCTGGCATCTGCACTTGCCCCTGGCGCCACCACTCCCCCATACTCCCGGCCCCGGGCATCACCACAACCACTCTGGAGACCACCGGAGGAGTAAACATCAAGAGACAGAGGAGAATTAATACCATTTGGTCTCCATGACCATATCATCAAAAATTTATCGAATGTTTAGTGTATGCTCCAACTAAAATAGGCAAAATAGTCAAGAACCTTGGGTTCTATTCTGCTTTGCTCATTCAGTCCCTGGCCTAGCTTGACTGACCTTCCCTTGTTTCTTTTTTTTTTTTTTTTCACTTGAAAAACCTGAAAAATATTATACATAACTCTTGCCATTAGGAAATCCAGGAAAGACTATAAGAGTGAAAATATAGTGCAATTCAACAAGGATGCATTGCAGGTATAGAGCATGCAGGTGTAGGGCATGCAGCTGGTGCCCCGCCCCCCAGGCCCCTTCCCACTTCAGGGCATAGGAGCCCACCTTTCAACTGGACATTGCTTAGCAAAGCCCTCTTTGCTCTTCCTAGTAGGACTTAAGCACTGGGAAGCAAAGCTCCCTGGGACACCCTCAGCCAATGACAGAGGGCTCAACCTCAAAGGGCCCAGTGGTAACCAGCTCAGTGGCCCACCTGTTACTGGCCACCTGCCCTTCGCTGCCTCACTCTCCCACTGCCTGACCACTGGTTCTCTCACCACGCAAACAATCTACACAAACCATCACTACCTTTCCTCAACTTAGAAAGAAAAGAAAAATGAAAAGGAGAAAAATGAGAAGGCAAGACAGAGACAGGATGAGTCAGGCTATCTCATTACTTTGACTTACAGACAGGGTCTCCATAAATACATACACATATGCACATAAAGACAACATCGATTCTGTTAGCACACATAAAGATGCACCTTTTTTTTCTTCTTCTGTTCCACAGTTCTGTAGGAATTTTACTGTGTTCTTTATCCCTCACCCTTATGAAGATGTTTTTTAAGATTATTATGATTATGGTATTAAAGGTAATTATTCTAGGTTATTCTTAATGTCTCAGGGCTATACTTTGTACTGCCCAGCCCAAAGTCACCTCAGGGAAGCACATTTTAATTATAGAAACATATGTATGTTTATATATACATGCATATGTACATACATGTATATGTGTATGGATATATACACACATAAGATGATGACATATATATATATATATAATGATTATACATCTTTCTGAGAGAGCAAACTAAGATTACACAGTGATAGCCGGACACACAAGGAATTCACAACCCCTCAAAGAAAAGATGTCTGGATGGCTTGCCTAGCAATTCCCCACTAAGATATAAGAATGTCCCTATGTTTCCTCCCCTGTTCCTTCCCTGAAACACTTGCAGTCGCTTGACAAATCATTATCATTCATTAATAATGTTTCCTGAGTGCCCATATGTGAAAGAAATCCACTGCACACTTCACAGTTACAATTCCCTTCCCCACAGAGCTTTCGTTTTAATGGAAACTATAGAATATGTATGTCTTCCTCTCACATATTCTGTTTGGGTTTGTTGTTGTTTCCTGTCTTTCTCTCTTCTCTCTCTCTGGTCCAGAGGAATGATTTCCTGGTTTACAATCTAAGCTGGATCGGGGACCTGGGTGGCTCAGCGGGTGAGCATCTACCTTTGGCTCAGGTCATGATCCCAGGATCCTGAGATCGAGTCCCACATCAGGCTCTTCACAGGGAGCCTGCTTCTCCATCTCCCTACATCTCTGCCTCTCTCTGTGTCTCTCATGAATAAATAAATAAAATCTTAAAAAACCCACAATCTAAGCTGGATCATTTCACTTCCACGAGTCAGGGAACCTTTTGTGAACATATAAGAGGACAGGGGGTAAGGGGTGTAAGGAAGCAGAGCAGAGGTGAAGGGAACCGGCTAGCAGTGATGGCTGCCCCTCCTCAGCAGGGGGCAAGCATCTACCTTTGGCTCAGGTCATGATCCCAGGATCCTGAGATCGAGTCCCACATCAGGCTCTTCACAGGGAGCCTGCTTCTCCATCTCCCTACATCTCTGCCTCTCTCTGTGTCTCTCATGAATAAATAAATAAAATCTTAAAAAACCCACAATCTAAGCTGGATCATTTCACTTCCACGAGTCAGGGAACCTTTTGTGAACATATAAGAGGACAGGGGGTAAGGGGTGTAAGGAAGCAGAGCAGAGGTGAAGGGAACCGGCTAGCAGTGATGGCTGCCCCTCCTCAGCAGGGGGAAGCTTCCTGGTGGCAGGCCATCATAGGCAGGGGTCAAGGAAGAATCACTGGTGCAGAAAGAGCATACATCAAAGAGGCCAAACTGATAACAAGAAACGACTGTCCCATCATCACACCTTACATTGCCTTTTCTCAAATTACCTTGTCAGCTTGAGGGGACCCAACTCTCCTGGTCCCCATTTCAGAGCTGCAGATACTGGTTTCTGCACTACACAGCTTAAGAAGTCGGGAGAGGTGGAACCTCATTCTCTCTTCCACAACTCTCTACTAGGTCTCCCTTAGTCCAGCCAGGATGGTTGAGGTGTTAGAGAACTTTACCTCTTTTGATTGTTCTAAAAAATGCTGCCAATACCCTAAGAACCCTCTCTCTGTAACCCAAAGGACCTTCTGGCTTGGACTCTAGTAGAAGGGTCCCAAGGCGTGAGCTTGCCTATATGCTGAACCTGGTTGACTTGCCTTTTGGTGTAGAGACCCTTCCTTAAAACACGAGAGTATCATTCAGTGATGTAGACAGTTTGATGGGCAGACCTGATAGTGCATCAGAAAGATCTAGAGCAAAAAAATAAAAATAGAAAGATCTAGAGATGGTGATGATCTAATCCAGTGGTTTTAAACTTTTTTTTTAAGAACTACAACCTTTTTTTTTTTTTTTTTTTTACTAAAATTGTATGCTGAAACACATGAAATAAAAACATTTATGCAGGTGAAACTTGGGAAAGGGAAAGGATCTCCACACTAGCCCCTTAGTAAGAACTTTCTCAAGAACCACCTGTCCAGCCTGGCCCATCCATCTTATAGGCAACAGAATGGGTGCACAGAGAGGTCAGGCAAACTGCTCAGGGTTGCAGAATTAGGGACCAATCAACTTTCTGGACGCTTAATTTCTTGCTCTTTCGATACAGTATTCTGTCTTGGAGAATTTTCTGAGCCTACAAAACTGCACGTGGCACTATTAAGCTACAAAAATTACTGACTCAATGCTTTCATTCAAGAATCACTCCTGTTCACATCCTCTGAATAAGAAGTTTGGATTTCTTTGTGCCACATTAACTCTGATTGGTAACTCTGAATTCCCTGCTGGCAGAAGTAATACAGGTCAGATTCTATTAAACACATATCACTACAATAAAAAACAATTAGAATCCAGCTCATAGTCTACAAACTTCAGGAAGATTTAATCAGCAAAAGTTTAGTGCTGTATCACCAAGGAATTTGGATAGTGTAAAAAGACTGCCTATGGAGGCACCTGGGTGGCTCAGTCAGTGAAGCATCTGACTCTCGATTTCTGCTCAGTTCATGATGTCAGGGTCATGACACTGAGCCCCACATCAGGCTCTGTGCTGAGCATGGCGCCTGCTTGGGATTTTCTCTCCCTCAGCTCCTCTTCCTGCTTGCTTGCACGAGCTCTTTCTCGAAATAAATAAAATCCTAAAAAAAAAAAAGGATTTTTGTCTATAGTGTGTGTGTGTGTGTGTGTGTGTGTGTGTATTGACCTCGTGGCGATAGATCCAATAATTCAGACAACAGATGGCTTCCAAGTACCTCACCATAAAAGTGGCTGCATATTACACAACTCAACACTGAAACACCTCTTCCCGAGACCCCCTCACTTCATTCAGTTTTCCTAGGTACTTAGGCAATTTGCTACCTTGGCATAAGAAGAAAAAAAACTGTCGGCACTCCCAAGGCCCACCCATGGCCTCAATGGGACCCCTTTGGGAGTGGAGTCTCCAGCCCAGCTTCATTTGGAAGGAGTCTTAGTTATTTACAAAACCAGAGTCCTAAAACAAAAACAAAAACAAAACAAAACATAAAAAACCAGAATCCTTAAAGTAATTCTGTTCAAGGCCCTTTAAAAGAAGGGAGGATAGGGGCTTCTGGGTGGCTCAGTGGTTGAGCATCTGCCTTCAGCTCAGATTGTGATCCTGGGGTCCTGGGATCGAGTCCTACATCGGGCGCCCCACCGGGAGCCTGCTTCTCCCTCTGCCTATGTCTCTGCTTCTTTCTGTCTCTCATGAAAAAAATAAATAAAATCTTAAAAAAATTTTTTTAAATAAAAGAAAGGAGGATAAGTAAGAATTTGAAACCAATGTATGTACATATTTGAAAAATTCAGGGACAGGGTGGAAGTGTGCTTGGAAGTAGGAGGAGGCAGGGTATGGGAGTGGAAGGCTGGCCCCTCTGCAAAAGAACCTGTGAGTACAGGCCCCGCTTACTCACTCCTCTGCCCCTGAGGCTGGATGGGGGAGGGGTGACCTTAAAGTTCAGAAAGGATTGATCTCCGAAGCAATGAAAAGGAGGCCGTAAGGAATGAGGAAATTGTCGACATGGAGAATACATTCAAGGTCAAGAACCAAGTAAAATATCAAACTGGAAAGAAAAAAATAACAGAAACATTTGAGATGACAAAGCTGAAACTCTGTCTCTGGGATGTGGCTACTTGGGTTTCTCTCTCATGCCTGACAGCTCGGATCAGACCCCTGCCATTTCTAGACATGGAGTTTCTGACACGTAATGCCTCTGGTACAGATGAAACCCGCTCACTGTGCAAGTGATCTGGGCTGGGGACTAGGTGTGTGGGGCCAACTCACACCCCCTACTCGGGTTTCCCAGCCATCGGCTCGTATTTGAAACTTAGTAGTAGAACAGTTCATGCTAGGACACTCTCTGAACTCTGCTTGCCCTGGTGCTAGCATTCTGCCCTACAAAGGGAGGGCATTCTAAAAGCATTTTTTTTTTCTAAAAGCATTTTTAAAAAGGCACGGGAAAGAAGACGAAACACTTGTAAAAGCTTTTGATAGCACTGAGTCATGCTCAGAGAAGCATTCAAGTAGTCAGGGTACTGTATGTTCTGAAACACACACAATAACACTCTCAGTGGGTCAACTTCCCTATTACCTCGTGGGGCAGCAAGGCTGACTTACAGCTATGATCTAAGCTGAGGTTTCTGGAACTTTTAAATCCCCTTGCACTCAATATTGTTTTGGGGTGATTTACAGCTTCTGAAGAGAACCAGGCACTGAAGACAGAGCTGGTGTTTAAAGCTCAGTTATGTCAGGGATCCCTGGGTGGCTCAGCGGTTTGGCGCCTGCCTTCGGCTCAGGGTGTTGGTCCTGGAGACCCCGGATTGGTCCCGTGTCGGGCTCCCTGCATGGAGCTTGCTTTTCCCTCTGCCTGTGTCTCTGGCGCTCTCTCTCTCTCTCTCTCTGTGTGTGTGTGTGTCTATCATGAATAAATAAATAAAATCTTAAAAAAAAAAAAAACTCAGTTATGTCAATTACTGGCTGCACAGCCCTGAACAAATTATCTAACCTCTGGCCCTCAGTTTCCTCATCTGTAAAATGGGAGTATTAAAACCTGCTTCATAGGGTTATAGTTGAGATCAGTGAAATGAGATGATGTATGTAAACCATCCACTACAGTGCAGGCACTGTACATTTCTACCATAGTGCTTCGAGGCTCTACAGACAATCTGATGGATGACATAGAAAGGGCAATAGATGATGGTGTTAATACCTTCAAAGTTCTCACAAGGGATAAACGTCTTGTTCCTGGAGGTGGAGCAACAGAAATTGAATTAGCCAAACAGATCACATCGTATGGAGAGACACGTCCTGGACTTGAACAGTATGCCATAAAGAAGTTTGCTGAGGCATTCGAAGCTATTCCCCGGGCACTGGCAGAAAACTCTGGAGTTAAGGCCAATGAAGTAATCTCTAAACTCTATGCAGTACATCAAGAAGGAAATAAGAACGTCAGATTAGATATTGAGGCTGAAGTTCCTGCTGTAAAGGACATGTTGGAAGCTGGTATTCTAGACACTTACTTGGGAAAATACTGGGCTATCAAGCTGGCTACGAATGCTGCCATCACTGTCCTTAGAGTGGATCAGATCATCATGGCAAAACCAGCTGGTGGGCCCAAACCTCTAAGTGCGAAGAAAGACTGGGATGAAGACCAAAATGATTGACTGGCTTAGTTTTTTACTGTAGGTGAAGACTACATTTGTAGTAGTAGTCTAGGAATTGCCTGATGTTTTCATATTTTTACTTAAGAAGTGTTTTGTGTTTATATCCTCAGCTGGATGATAAAATAAACATGTTGTTGCTGTCAAAGCCTAAAAAAAAAAAAAAAAAAAAAGTCCATGTACCATGGACTTTGTTCAGAAGGAGTTTAAGTGCTGTGGCGGGGAAGACTACCGGGATTGGAGCAAAAACCAGTACCACGACTACAACGCCCCCGGACCCCTGGCCTGCGGGGTGCCCTACACCTGCTGCGTCAGAAACACGACAGAAGTGATCAACACCATGTGCGGCTACAGAACTATTGACAAGGAGCGCCTCAGCGTGCAGGATGTCATCTACGTGCGGGGCTGCACCAACGCCGTGCTCATCTGGTTCATGGACAACTACACCATCATGGCAGGCCTCCTGCTGGGCATCCTGCTCCCCCAGTTCCTGGGGGTGCTGCTGACATTCCTGTACATCACCCGGGTGGAGGACATCATCATGGAGCACTCGGTCACCGACGGGCTCTTGGGGCCTGGCACCAAGCCCAGCGTGGAGGCGGCAGGCACAGGATGCTGCATGTGCTACCCCAACTAGCGCCCCCATCTGGGCCAGCAGCTGGGCAGGACCGTGCCGCGACAGCACCACTCGGGCCACATCACGGTGGCTGGACGGGACTGTGGGTCCTCCCCCCACACTGGGCACTGACCAAAGCCCCAGCCGAGTTTGGGGGGCCTGCTCAGGCCTCCCGCGGCCACGGCCTCTCGGGAGAGCCGAGGCCCTCCCCGGGGCCGGGTCCTGCACCTGCCCGGCCTCCTGGGCGTGGGGAGCAAGGACGCCCCTTCAGCAGGCCTGGGCCCCCGGGAAAGGGGTGCCGAGCACTCAGCTCAGGGCCCATCTGGTTTCTGGCAGTGCCGTGGCCTGTGGTGTTTCGGCCCCCGTGAGGGCAATCTTGTAGTAAAATGAGCACGAAGGAGAGCACGTGTGGTGGCAGGTGTGTGGGCCCCAGGGTCCCTGGAGTCCCTCGGCCACGACCCAGAGGCCAGGTTGGGCGCATTTCGCAGCCTCCCAGGGGCCTTGAGCTGCTGCTTTGCTGACCCCGTTTTTTACGTGATTTTTGTAACATTCATTTTGTACACAGTTAACAGGAGTTTCTGACTAATCAGAGCTGGGTGTTGCCCACACGCCCCACTCTTGCCCCTCCAAGCCCGTTTATTAATCAAACAATAAAGACGTGATTTTTTTTTGCCATGGTACATGGCAGATGCTTTGTGCATTCAACCAATATTAACTGACACCTTACTATTTGCCAGGCCTTATGCCAGGTAAGCAAAGACAGATGTAGTAACTGCCCTCTTGGAGCTTTCCATATGGCCACTAGCCTATTGACTCAACAGTAGCACCTACTCTGAATTCCTTGTCTAGACTGATGAAGACTGATGGTAGCACATAGTTACAAAGATAAGAGAGATACAGACTCTGCTCCTCAGCTTCAATCTGACTGAGAAAGTAAGAGAACCATATCACTGGATGGCTCTGCTACTAATTATGTGACCTTGGGCAATTCATACAACAATTTTGGAGCTCAGCTTCCTTGTAAGTAAAATAAGGAGGTTGGATTGGATGATTGGTTCTCAAACTTGACTGGCCATCAGAATCTCTGGAAGACCTTTTGGAAGTACAGACTCCAGGCCCCCACCAACACCCGCTGGTCAGAATCTCGAAGTGTGGGGCTCAGGGATCTATCACAGTTTTTAAAATGCCCCCATGTGGTCAAATGCAGACCTCTTGGTCTTGGCCCATCTGTAAGACGCCTTCTAACAGGAGTAAAGTTCTGTGATACATCACTGTCACGGGAAGTGGAAGCGAACAGTGCCATGGAGGAGGCACCGAGTGCAGAACCAGGGTTAGGAGAAGGCAGACATCAGTGGGGTGGTGGCAGTGTGGATGTGAACTTGAGAGAGGCCAAGCTCCAAGAGGGCAGTTACTACATCTGTCTGAACTTGCAGAGGCTGGGAAAGGAAAGAGTATAGAGAAGGGAAGCCAAACATTGGGCCAGAGGACAGAGTGCTTGGATGGGAATAAATGGCTCAGAGGTTGGGAAGGCAGACTGAGACCAACTTGACTAATTATTTCATCCATCCATTTATCCATCCATCTATAATGTGACCTTATTTGGAAATAGGAAGTTAAAGTAAGGTCATTAGGTTGGGCCCTAATCCAATATGACCAGTGTGCTGATAACAAGGGGAAATTCAGGGACACCGGGGTGGGGGGGCTCAGCCAGGTAAGTGTCCACCTTCAGCTCACGGTCCTGGGGCCCAGGCGCACATCGGGTTCCCTGCTCCGTGAGGAGCCTGCTTCTTCCTCTGCCCCTGCTGCTGCTCCTGCTCACATGCTCTCATAAATAAAGTCTCTTAAAAGTGGGGGGGAAATTCAGACTGAGAGACATGCACGGAGAGAAGGCTATGTGCAGAGACACAGGGAGGCTGCTGTGTGAGGGTGGAGGAGCGGAATGCATCCCCAGACCCAGGACGCCAGAGACTGCTGCTAAACCACCAGCAGCTGGGACGGAGGCACAGAACAGATTCTCCCTCCCAGGCTGCAGCAGGACCACGGCTGCTGATGCCTTGATTTCAGACTCAAGAAGTGTGAGCCAAGAAATGTCCGCAGTTTTAAGTTCCCTCGTCTGTGGCACTTTGTTCCTGCAGCCCTAGAAAGTTAACACACGATGGAAGGGGAAGGAAATAGAGGCCAAAGAACTATGAGAGACTGTGGATTAGAGGCTGGACAACTCATTTTCTGAATTCAGAAAATTAGAAGAACCCACTAATTATGTGCCAAGAATGGTGCCGGACACCTGTCATTTAGTATCATCCAGTAGCAACAGATATTGGCTGAGTAATTAATGAGATGTTGGGGGTCAAGGAGGAGGAAAGATGGGTTCTTGGGGAGGTTGGTGGCATGTGGGAAGAAATGGAGGTTTTGTGTCAGACAAGTGAACTCCTCCTTCTAGAGGCAGCCAAAGCACAGAAATGAAGCTCAGGAGAGAAGTCTGGGCAGAGATTAAGTTTTGGGAATCACTCTTATAGCAACAATAGGTTAGATGCCATAAGAAAAAAATCTTCTAGGAAAAGGAAAGAGAGCTGAAGGCAGACTCACTGTAAGTCAGGGTCAGAAGAGGATGAAGAAAGAGGAGAGGACATAGGTGAGTCTGGTGGCACAGAAGCCAGGAGAGATGTGGAGGGATAGGCCCTAGCTATGACAGAAACAGAAAGAAAGACATGGGTTTGGGCATATTTCAAGCTATTCTCTTTTCATATAACAGTAGTTTTGTTGTTTGGGGTTTTTTTTCTTTTAACATAAATCCACACAAGTCTTGAATGGTTTTAAATGGAGCAGCTTTTGAATTTCTTAAATTCAAGAAGAGTTCTGGGACGAAAAAAAGTGTTAGTGTTAATTTCCTGAGTGTTTTAATAGCAACTTTAACCTGAAAAGCTCAAAGAGTGTTGGGTCAGACAAATGATCTAGTAGTGAGGATAACGTCCCAATGTCATAGATATGAAGGCTCAGAGAAGTAAAGGTTTGTGGATCTATTGACGCAGAACATCAGGTTCCAGTGAAGGGCTGATTCTGATTCTTGGACAAATATTCTGATCCGAGCACCAGCTGGCTCACCTGTTGATTCATTCATTGAGTACACTGCTGACCACCGCACTGCAGCAGAGAACAAGGATAAATGAAGTCACCAAGGAGCTCACAGTCCAGTGGAAACACTACCAGGTGTTAAAAGCCTTCACTAGGGAATCCCTGGGAGGCGCAGCAGTTTGGTGCCTGCCTTCAGCCCAGGGCATGATCCTGGAGTTCCAAGATTGAGTCCCGCATCAGGTTCCCTGCATGGAGCCTGCTTCTCCCTCTGCCTGTGTCTCTGCCTCTCTTTCTGTGTCTCTCATGAACAAATAGATAAAATCTTAAAAAAAAAAAAAAAGCCTTCACTAAAGAAACTTTAAAAAACAATAGTGTTCAATGATGACTGACTGGATAAGCAAAATGTGGTTCATGCATACATGCAACGCAGATGACCTCTGAAGGCATCATGCAAAGTGAAATAAGGCAGACACAAAAAGACAATTATTGTATAATTCCACTTATATGAAGTACCCAGTGGCATCACGTTCACAGAGGCAGAAGGCAAAATGGTGGTTGCCAGGGGCTGGAGGAAGGAGACAGGATTGGGTAGAGTTTCAGTTGGGGATGACAAGAGTTTTGGGGGTGGATGGTAGTGATGGTTTTGCACAACACCATGAGTATACTAAAACCACAGAACTGTACACTTAATGGTAAATTTTACATCATATACATTAACAATTTTGTTGGGGATCCCTGGGTGGCGCAGCGGTTTAGCACCTGCCTTTGGCCCAGGGCGCGATCCTGGAGACCCGGGATCGAATCCCACGTCAGGCTCCCGGTGCATGGAGTCTGCTTCTCCCTCTGCCTATGTCTCTGCCTCTCTCTCTCTCTCTCACTGTGTGCCTATCATAAATAAATAAAATTTTAAAAAATTAAAAAAAAACAATTTTGTTATCGTGTGTTTTTTTTTTTTTTTAAGATTTTTATTTACTTGAGAGAGAGAGGGAGTGAGCATGAGCAGTGGGGAGAGGCAGAGGGAGGGAGAGGAGCAGGCTCCCTGCCCAGTGCAGAGCCTGACACAGGACTCAACCCCACGATCCCAAGATCACAACCCTGAGATCATGACCCGAGCCGAAACCAAGAGTCAGATGCTCAACTGACAGGCCACCCAAGAGATGGCATCCTAAATTTCTTTCTAATACAAAGAATAGGTATGGAGAAGTTGAGTGCTGAATACGAAGTCAGTGTCAGGGTTAAGTAAAGAGCAGGTCTTAGCTGCTATTCCAGTACATCCTACATCTTTTTTATTACAACTAATTAGCATTTGCCTATTTAAAAACTCTTGGGTTTTACCTCTTTCACCTGTTTCCTTTTAGAAATGTTAGAAAACAAGAAGTGGGAATAAATAAGACTGAAAATTCTCTTACCCAGAGAGAACTACCATTAACACTCCGGCATAGCACCTTTTAGCTGGAAAAATGTCCTCTCTTCATTTTTTTTTAAAGTTCAGTCCTTTAAGTTCAATCCTTTAAGTTCAATCCATTCTCCCTCAGTACAAATGGCAAACTGTGATCTAGCAGAAAGGGTCAGGCAACTTTCTCAGCACCTCATAGTCAGGAGGGAGGTCAGAATTGCAATTCAATTCTAAGTCAGCTATCCAAGCCTCTCTGCCACTGCCACGACTATCTGGATGATTAGAGTCATCACCTACCACAGCCAGAGCCCCTGGCTAAAAATACACCCTCCTCTGAGACGGTTTCCGTCATTTAGATGTTTGAGAGCCAGCCAGGGCCTGGCCTGGGCACAGCGAACATCTGGGTAAGGCACTGACCACAGAACCACCGGGCAGCTGGAAGCCATATGGGCACGGAGCCTATGCATTTGGTGAGGCCACCCTCACCTCCACCTCCCTCCACCTCCTCATGCTGCCCGTTGGGCCTTCAAAGCCCTCCACCCTCTCTTTTGCCAGATCACAGCTCTTCTTTGCTTCTCTGCCCTACCTCACTTCCCTAATCTGTCCCAGAGGATAATTTCTCCTGCCTTCTCTGTTCCTGCTTCCCTGCCACACCTCCATGGTCTTTCTCTTCCACTCTACCCTGCATCTGGAAGAGTTTTTCCCTCTCTTGCTTGCCAGCCTGATGGCTTCCTCCAAGTGCTTCCTCAAAAGCCATTTGTCTCTGAAAGGCTTCCATGGATTTCCCACACTGGTGGCTTCCCTGCCACTTCCCTTGACTGGGTAGCCTCACCCGAGAAGGATCATTCATTTAAACCAAATTCACCAAAATCTACGCTGGTGTGATGCTACGGGCACAGTGTGCTGCAGTGGGCACAGAAGTGAATGAGAAGGGGTGTTTTCCCTCAAGGGCCCAAGTCTGGTGAAGAAACAAACAAAAAGCAAATAGTTAAAGGAATGTGCTAGGTTGTGTGTTAGAATTTGGGCGGACAATTTTGTTAGAATTTTGGGAGCTTCGAGGAAAAAGTAATTTTGCCCAAGGAGGCCAGGAGGCATGAGAAGAGGGCTCCTCTGAATGAATCTAGTGGTAAATGTGGTCATCTGATGGGCTTGCAAAGTGCAAAAGGGCACTGTCAATAGGGGATGAGGGAACGTGCAAAGGTCCAGGGCAGAATAACTCAGGCAGGAAGGGCTTGGAACTCCACATTTGGGAGTGAGGCTTCAGCTGCTCCTGGGTCCCTAGTGAAAAGGCTGACACTGGCTATGAGCTCACCAGATTCTGTAGCTAATTCTCATTATCAGTTGGGAAAGTTTAGAACAGTTTTGCGCAGGCATCATAGCAGAGTTCAAACCCTTGCTGAATGCGTTGTTAGAGGTTCATAAACATCACACAGAGTGGCCACAATGCAGTCACTGGAGTCCACTAAAGACGAATAACCTCAGTGATGTCAGATGCTTAGTCCGTGTGAGTTTGCTCATCTGCTAAATATGGCAATGGATGAGGCCAGTGATGTGCTGAACAAAAGAGGGTTTCATCGTCAAATATGGGAAACACTCCCCCTCCTTAGGGATTCACATTTGCCTATGAACACGTTAAAGTTTGTGGTGGGTGGAAACCAAAGTGTTTAATTTGGTCAAAACCAGCATTTCTCAAACTTATTTAATCACACAATTCTTCCCCCGCCCCCCTCTCCCACCAAGTATCTCTTAATCTCTAGGGAGGAAACACATGTGGGAAAGTGCTGGATGAAATGGTTAGCAGCCTGCCTTCCAGCCATTAAAACCCAGGGCTGTATGGACTGAGGATGTCACTGGGCTGGAACTGGAGCAACTGAAATATAACTGAAGCATAGACATTAACATTCATTCTAAGAAGATAAAGGGACTGCGGGTGGGCATGACTCTGGGAACGGGTGTGATGCTAACGGTGAATGGTCACCTGGAAAGCCCAGTGTGAGGACAGAAATGATGCAGAAAGCCTGAAAATGTTCTAAGGGGAAACCAAACTGGTGGAAAGCTAAAGGCAGGAAAACTTTGATCAGAAGGGATAAAGGACCCAATCAGTCAGGAAAGTTTGGGAAAGTAAGAGGGTCCTGTGGAGATTCTTCTGGTAAGGCTGAGATAGGGCTTGGGGCAGGGGGCCTTCAGGAGAAACACTCTGCCTCAGAGTAAGAGAAGTCGAGTCCTCGGGGACCACAGGCCTGTGAGAGGGATGCCAGGCAGCACGAGGAAAAGAAAGGAGAGTCCAGGGAGAAAGCACAGCGTGACCACAAGGAAGAGGAGAAGAATCAGATAACCTTGGGATGAGAAGGGCTAATGAGTACCTGGGACCCTGGAACGGCAAGCCACCCTTACCTGGAACCCATGCTCTCCTGGTGCGAACAGCCACAGGTTCACCCTTTCCCTCCTGGGGCCTCTGGCACCTTGCTCTGCTACCCACACTGTCTCTCGTGCATCTTATGCCCCCTTCCCGACCCATTGCCAAGTTCTCCTTACCTCTGGTCCCCCTGCAGCCACTGCCCTGTTCCTGACTTTGCTGCCCAGTTTTTTTTTTTTTTTTAAGATTTTATTTATTTATTCATGAGAGACAGAGACAGAGGGAGGCAGAGACACAGGCAGAGGGAGAAGCAGGCTCCATACAGGGAGCCTGATATGGGACTCGAACCCGGGACTCCAGGATCACATCCTGGGCTGAAGGCAGGGGCTAAACCGCTGAGCTACCCAGAGATCCCTGCCCAGCTTCTTTGAAAGGAGCTCCAGGGCTATACTTACAACCTCCTGGATAGACTAGCCACCTTCAATTCAACCTGTGCAAAGGTGAATCTGCAGGTGCCTGGGTGGCTCAGCGGGTTAAGCGTCTGTCTTCAGCTCAGGTAGTGATCCCAGGGTCCTGGTATTGAGTCTAGCGGCAGGCTTCCTGCTCAGTGGGATTTCTGCTCCTCCCTCTCCCTCTGCCCCCCTCCCCCTCTGCTGTGCTCTCTCTCAAACAAATAACTAAAATATTTTTTTAAAAAACCCCACAAAACCCAAAAGCCAAAATGAATCTGCCCCCTTCCCATCAATCCAGCCCCGAAGGCAGTCATTCCCATGAGGGCCACAGCCATGTTCCAGTCAGCCAGACCTCAAGCCCAGCAAGTTACGGCCCATGACTAAACGCAGGTGGCAAGTTTCATCAAATCTGCCTCCCTGCCGCTCTGTGGAGTCTCACTGTGCCACTGACCCCTATTATAGTGGCCGTATAAATGTTCTCCATACTCAGACCCTGTGAGAGCAAAGCATCACACACAGGCCGCCGCTCTCCCTCTGAGCTTCCCCAGACGCCAATCAGAAGACATCAGTAATGGATCACAGCTCTTGTTCCTGCAGAGCCTGCACTTGGCCTCACGATCCTCCTTAACAAAGTGTACGATCCAAAGAAGCCAGCAGCCGCCAATAAAAGTTGACACTCAAGATGACACTCAAGCATACATTTTATCACAGTTGAACAACTCTGAAACCTGAATGCAAATGCCAATGTCAAACACATTTCCATGCAGTCGTGACATAACTGTCACTGCCTATGAGTGGCAGAACTCGGTCACAGTTTTTCATATCATTGTCACCTCATCTGAGTAGTGTGCATGGTTGGTACTACCTGTGCTGAGTTTAACTGCCATTTTAAATGTCTTCAAAAAGATGACACCATGATTCAGCACTGAAACCCAAAGTTATTGGTACACAGAAAGGCATGGAAACAGAACAACAGAATATAAATTTTACATTAAATATTTGCCACTGGAGGAATGATCAAAATTCTAAATTTTATTGCAAAACAATAATCTAAAGCTTCGTGGGACCTAAGAAAGATACCCACAGGTAGAAAAAGTTAAGCTACTTCCTACAAAAATATGCTGATTACAGGCCAAACAATGCACGTGGAGGTAAGAGAAATGGATGAATCCTTCGGAACATATGAAAGAAACTGCAAAGCAAGAGTGGCTGGCATCAGTTCCTGTGTTCCACAGGATTATCTCAGAGGCACTGTATTGTAGCTTATTGACAGGGTTGGTCTTTCTTTACCACACAGAAATAAAAGTAGAGTGTAAAACCAAAGGCATCTTAGAGTTGATAAGCTCTTGGTTCTTGTCAGGCTTAGCATCTCAATACCTTTTCGTGCAGTGCCTGGGCCAAAGGAAATGCCCAACAGTAGGGGAGCCTGAGTGGCTCAGTCTGTTAAGCATGTCCTGGGATCAGGCCCCAGGAGGGCTCCCTGCTCAGCAGGGAGTCTGCTTCTCCCTCTCCCTCTGCCCCGCCCCCACTCATTCTTTCTTTCTTAAATAAAATCTAATGGTTCCATTTCTTAAGTAGTTAAGTCCAATGAAGTTAATAAGCCTTTATGTTCCAACAACTTAGTAGCCATTTGAAAAGACGATACACATAAATTGAAAGAAAAAACATATTCTTTCATCTTAAATTACTTCACAATAACTCTTGTAGGTGAAAACCCATAACCCCCTTTAGAGACTGGGAAGTTGAAGCTCGGAGTTGGGTGACTTTCCCCAGGTTCCAGAGCTAATAGATGGTTCAGCCTTATAATATAGTAATTTGTGCCTTAAAAAAAAATAGTCCTCCTTTAGAGCATAAGCTCCTCAGAGACAAGGAGCCTCAGTCATGTCTGTAGTTGGCAGAACTCAGCACAACATCATGCCACAAATAGACGGTGAATAAACAGTTCTTGGATTAAATCATCTCCATCCAAAGAACCCCTCTTCTTATAGTACCTCTGGCATTTTTGGGAGTCAACTGAGCTTGCCACGTTGAAGAGGATGGTGAGGAAAAGATACCAAAGGAAACAGAAGGAAGAGAGAAGAGTTGATTGTAGGGCCCGCACGGAGGCGGCCAAGAGTTGCCCGGGGGGTGACCCTCCTGCCGGCAGCAAGGAAGCCAGGGAACAACTCAGAAGCCTCCGGGTGGGCTGCTTGGCCTTCTCAGACTTGGATCTGCGGGGCCTGGAAGGCAGTGGCTGTGTCACCATGTTGCAGTCCGGGCCTGATGCCTGGTGAATCCACTGCCAGGCCCACACTGAAAAGCTCCTGTCACAGCTCTCGGCCCCTCCGCACCTTCCCAGCAGGCGCTCTGGCTGGCAAGGTACTAAGTGGCTCCAGCTGTCTGTCAGGAGACCCCACGTGACTTCTGTCGTAGTGACCGAGCACAGTGAAATCCCAGCCGCACACACTTAGACTGACGCAGGGCCGTGAGCCACATTTCCCAGTTATCTGTCCCGAGAAAGGGTTTAGATTTCCCCTCTGGAGAAAGATCCCCTCTGAGGAGAGTGCAGAGTATGTTGGAGCGAGAACAGCTGTCCGCAGGAATTCGTTTAATTCACTTCACCTCACATACCCTCCTAAATCCTGAGGCTGAGGTATGTATGGATGTTTAATACGGGGTGGCTGACAGAAAATGTGTCCCCAGGGAAAAAGCCAAGGAGCAAGTCCATGAGGATTAAGTGGATCTGCCATGGCGAAACACTGACAAGCCCATGCAGCTGACATGACAGCAAGTGAAGAAGGCAGGATTCATAGACCTCCCGAGACCGCAGAAGTCATCTGGTGGAAGTTACACGTGAGACAGAGCTTAGTAAACAGGGCCATACAGAAATAATCTGGGACCAAAGCCCTGAACCGGGAAGTTCCCACATTCCTCCTCCTGGACCTCCCAGTTCTCAAACCGTCCATTCCTGAGTAGGCAATCTGTCCAACAGGGTGGCCACCACCCAACCCTCGTCCCAAAACAAATCCTAATGGTACCTCCTATGATCTTCCGCATCTGAGGACACGAGTGCCACTTTAAAGGCCCCCTAAAACATATCCTTTCATGGATCCTCACCACACCTCAGGGAAGTTGTGGGGGCTCGCAAGAGCTCCTCAAGAAACTGTTACTCAGGAAAGGCAAGTATTGGCCTGAGGTCAGATGGTGAGTTCTCACACTCAGACCTCTCCAAGTCAGGACTTGTCTACCTCATCTTTAATCCAAACACCTCAAAGTATTCTTACTACCACACAAATTGGCAAATGGCAGAGTGAAATGATTTGCCTGAGGTCACATACACATGCAAAGCATTATCATATTATCACCTGCTCTGGGAAAATGATTCCCATGAACTACAAGCTTGCTAGCTGATGGAAAGAACAGGCTGTTGTGGGAGACTTGACTCATCCCTGATGACGGACGTGCCATTGAAATATGACTCCTAGAAACGCTTTTCAGAATATTTAATCAGATGGTTGATACTCAATTAGAATTTTGTGTTATCTCAAATTCGCTCCAATTATCTTAGAGGTGTCATGAAATACAACACTAAAATTCACACTTCAAAGACACACAGCATGTTGTATTTTGGGAAAAGAGAGAGAAGAGTTCTCACAACATGTGAGACACATATAATGACACATGTTTCCGTTCCAAAAAGTTTGCTTTTATTTTCAGGGGACTTTCACTCGCCTATAAGCTTCTAAAATTATGAAAAGACAGTACAGATACAGAAAGCTCAAGTTACTGTGGAATTTGAACATCCCTAAGATCCCTGAGCTCTAACCACTAGGTGCCTCACTCAGCCAACACTCCCCTTCAACAAGCCAGCTGTCAGATGGGGCTTTCACGCACAAGTCATCTGTTCCAAAGGAAGTCCCTAGGCTTCTGAGCTCCTGGAACCCTAACAATATTGACTAGTGACAACTGCAGGATTTTCTACTTATTTATACAAGAATACAACATTCAACACTCTCTCTATATAAGAAATTTATATTTAGGCAATTTTTCACAGCTTGACTGGCTTCTCTAAGGATGTTCAGGTCACTTCCTCTATCGATTCCTAATGCAGGATGCCTCAGAGTCCTGTATTACCTACTCAATATGTTTCAAAGTTTCTTCTTTAGTGATGCAAACAATGTATCCAAGAGTACATAACCCACAAAACAAGAGAAAGTAATTGCAAACATAATATCTGGTAACCTATGACATATTAAGAATGCTCACACTCAATAAAAGACAAATAATCCAATTTTTTAAATGGGCAAAGGATAAATAGACATTTCTCCACAGAAGATGTACAGATGGCCAATAACACAAATTAAAACCACAATGAAATGTCACTTCATATGTGTCTCAGTCTTACGTAGCCTGGGTAGCTTAAACAACAAATTTATTTTCTCACAGTTATGGAGCCTGTCAGTCCAAAATTAAGGGGTAAGAAAGGTTGAGTTCTGGTGAAGGCTCCCTTCCTATTTCACAGACAGCCACTTCTCACTGTGTCCTCAACAAGGCAAAGAGACAGTGTTTGTACTCTGATGTCTCTTCTTATCATCAGAGTGCTCCCCGTTACATCCTCAGCTAGCCCTAATTACTTCCCAAAGGCCCCATACCCATCACATTGGGAGTTATGGCTTCAACATGTGAATCTGAGGGGAACATAAATCAGTCTATACCAATACCTACTGGGGTGGCTATAATAAAAAAGTCAGACAATAACAGGTGCTACAAGAATGTGGAGAAACTGGAACACTTACACACTGCTGGTGGCACTACAGAGTGGTAGAGCTGCTTCAAAAAGTAGTCTGCTAGTTCCTCAAAAGGCTAACATGGAGTGACCAAATGACCCAGTGACTCACTGCTAGCTCTCTGCTCAGGAGACTCAAATACTGGAACACAACTGTTGGTAACAACACTATCCATAATAGCTAAAACGTAAAAACAACCCTAATGTCCATCAGCTGATGAAAGAAGAAAAGGTGATATATGTGTACAGTGGAATAGTATTCAGCCACAAGGAGAAATGAAGTACTGACCCATGCTATAAAACTGATTAACCTTGAAATCATCATGCTAAACAACAGAATCCAGTACAAAACACCACATATCGCATGATTCCATTTTTATGAAATGTCCAGAGTAGACAAATCTATAGAGGCAGAAAGCAGACTGGTGGTGGCCTGGGACTGGTAGGCGGACATGGGCAAAACAGAGTGACTGATAATGGGTATGGGGATTCTTTTAGGGGGTATGGAAATGTTCTAAAACTGATTGTGAGATGGTTGCACAACTCAGTGAATATAATAAAAACCACTGAGTTGTAGACCTTAAATCACTGAATTGTATGGTATGTGAATTATATCACAATAAAACTTTATATATATATATATATGTAAACTAAGTGGTAGTTAACATCCCTGGAATCCAGCTGACACATGCCCTAGGAGTAAGTGCCATGCCCTACAGTAAGGCCTCCTCTAAACCCAAAATAATAAACCGAGCTCTAACAAGATCTACCAAAAAAGATGAAGTTAGGGTTTGAGTCCTGCCAAGTTAGTTTGTGCTTTCTAGTGATCCAAAGTAATAAAGTGTTAAACCAAACCAAACCACTGGCACAAAGTGATCACCCAGCAATTAAACTGTCTGCCAAAACAAGAATCAACACACTTTAGAATGCTAACAATATCTGGAGTCTTTAAAATACACTATCACCCAATATTTAATAAAAAATCAATAGACAAAAATAAACAGGGGAAAGTTGAGACAAAATAGTCAAAACAAATCAAATTTGAGGGGCGCTTGGGTGGCTCAGTTGGTTAAGCATCTGCCTTCGGCTCAGGTCGTGGTCTCAGGGTCCTGGGATCAAGCCCTGCATTAGGCTACCTGCTCAGTGGCAAGTCTGTTTCTCCCTCTCCTTCTGCCCCTCCCTCCTGTTCCTGCTCTCTCTCTCTCTCTCTCTCAAATAAATAAAATCTTAAAAAAAAAATCAAATTTGACATGCCTAAATATTGAACTTACCTGACAAAGACTCTGAAGTAGCTATTACAACTATATTTAGATAATTAAAGAAAAATATGTTCAAAGAAATTAATAAAAGTAGGATCTTCATATAGAAATAAGGAAATCTCAGCAGAAAAACGGAAACTATAAAAAGAACCAAATGAAAATTTAAGGACTAAAAAGAGCAGTAACTAAATGAAAAATTCACTGGATTATCTTAACATCAAATTGGAGATGGTAGAAGAAAGAGTCAGTGAACACTAAGACACATCAATAGAAGCTACCTAATCTGAAGCACAGAGAGAAAAGAGGATTAAAGAGAAATGAACTGTATTTCAGAACCTGAGTCATAGTATCCATCAGTCTAATACAAATATAATTAAAATATCACAAGAGGATAATAAAAAACCACCAGAAGAATAACCAAAAATTTCCCAAATGTGATGAAAACCACTCACTGATAGCTATAAGAAGCTTACCAGACAGCAAGAAAGATAAACATTAAAAGAACCATGCCTAGACCCATCATAGTCAAAATTCTGAAAGATAAGGATAAAATCTTGAAAGTAGTGGAGGATGGGGATGGAGGAGACACATTATGCACAGGAACAAAAAGTTTTTAAAAAGATAGCCAATTTCTCATCAAAAACTACGGGGGGGGGGGGTGTGCCTCGGTGGCTCAGTCAGTTAAAGCACCTGCCTTCGGCTCAGGTTATGATCTCAGGGTCCTGGGATCAAGCCCCATATCAGGCTCCACAGTCAGTAGGGAGTCTGCTTGTGATTCTCTCTCTCTCTGCCCCTCCTGCTCATGCTGCCTCTCTCTTTCTCTCTCTCTCTAAAATAAATAAATAAGTATATCTTTTAAAAAATAAATAATTTAAGACTGATGAATTACTGATTTCTACTTCTGAAACTAATAATGTATGTTAACTAATTGAATTTAAATTTAAAAAAATACTGAAAGAAACCACAAAAAAGAAAACTCCTATTAATAAACTAAAAATCTCTTCTAATAAAAATAGAGAGATAAATGACAGATTATTATATTAACCAAATATCTAGAATAATCCAAATATCCATCAAAAGGGAATAAACAAATTGTCTTACATTCTTTCAATGGAATACTACTCAGCAATAAAAAGGAGGAAAAAGCAACCAAAAAGCTAAAAGAAAAAACAGAATTCTGATACAGTTCTATTTATGTGAAATTCTAGAACAGGTCAAAGTAATCTAAAATGTCATAAATCAGATCAGTGTTCGCTTGAAGGGGGGGAGTAGCCTGTGGAGATTATAAGGGGGGACTTTCTCAGGAAGCAGAGATAGGATTGAGGTGGTGGCTGCATGGGTGTCCAGGTTTACTAAAGTGTGCACTTACAACCTGTGAATTTTACTGTATACAAATTATACTCAATAAAGTTGATTAAAAAGGAAAAGTGGGGAGCATCCCCACCACTCAGCTGTGGCAATGTAGGGCAGCATGTGAAGAAACAGAGGACATGATATATGAAGTGTTGGAGTCTGGGCACTGACAGTTTACCGAACCCCCAGAAACAGACTGTGGAAGTAAGATCACGATATTTTCTCAGAAGCGTGCACTCCCACCTGAACCAGAGCTAGCAAGAGCACACCATCTCCCAGCTCACTCTGAGGGTGGCCATTGCAGGTTTTTAAGGATGAAAGGAGGATGCCACTTAAGAACAGTCCTCAGCACATGGATGGCGAACAGTATGCTTCGAGAATCTCACTCAAAAGAAAATATTTAAAAAGCTGTCTGGTAAGCTTCTGACTAGGATTCTCTTTGATTTGGTTACAGTATAATAAACTGTATGTATCCAATAATGCCATGTTATTGAGGTCCAATGACTGCTGAATTGACAGGCTTGTGAAGCTTTATTAAAGCCGTGCTTAACTATGAAAATAATACCAACTCCATCGCTTCTTTCCAGACATAACCAAGCTTTTGGTGATGTCAGCAGAATAAGTGACTGGTGATTGCACAACAGCATTTTTCGTGGTTGTTTAGGAGCATAGTTAGAGCAAATGGCTACTGAGTGATTTCTGTGCAAGCACCCTGTGAAGTGCTTTCCACACATTCTGTGTAATCCTCACCATGGCCTCTTAAGGGCTTTAACAGACCAGAAAACTGAGGAAACTGAAGTCAAGCGGGTTTGGGAATAAAAAGGAAAAAAGCGTGCACTCATTATAGGATATAACTTGTCTTTGATCCTTTGGGATACTATTTCACCTCACCAGACAAGCTTCTACAAAGTTTCAAAGACTCTTTCCTAGAAATAAAGAAATAAGAAGACAAGTGCCAGATATGAATCACTGCTGAGTCGACACCTGGGGCTGCATTTTATCAGTGGATTTAAGAAGTCTCTGTCTGGGCCACATTTCCACTCTGCACCTTTCCACTTCTGCAGATAGGAGTGGTTATAAACCACTTTCATACACACCGTCTCAATCCTACTAACTAACTACTCTGTGAGTCAGGCAAGGCGGGGCTGAGTTGTGAACCCATTTACGAATGAGGACAGGGAGACTTGCCCAAGCTCCCTGGTAACACAGGGGCAGAGACCACAGACTTCTGATTCCCAAGTGACTGCTGGGAGGCTGAGCATCAAGGAGCACCAGGGGCCAGGGCCCATGGGACATCTGCTCTTTGCCTAATATTTCCGATCTCAATTTCAACTCTTAGTGAGTAGATATTCAACATGAAGATGACATTCTAACTATCCTATTTGGCAAAATAACAGAAGGAACGCTAAGGCAGGCACCAAGAAATGACGCAGGTCATCTTGGTAAATAGTAATCCATAATATAACCTTATTTATTAGATGCTACAGATTCTAAAATGCACCATTATTTCATATCACTAAGAAAGAAAGGTCCTTGAATTAAACTATGACACGTACTGATTTTAAGATGTGTCCTAATCTCAGATCTATGAAAATTTATCTTAGTACTGATAAAAGATGACAATTCAAGACTAGTTTTCTCAAACTGGGGATTATAATCTCTTCAGAAGCCACCAGCTCATTAATTTATCAGTATTGTTAAGCAGTAACAATGCTGAGTGCTGGGCCTGTCATTGGGAAGACAGGAGCAAATATGACTAAAGGCATCATCTCCAGCATTCAGAACCCACCTCTCAGATCAGGTTCTTAAGGAGAATTCCAAGAACCAGGAGCTGCAGAGCTTTGAACAGTGTTTTTCAGGTCTTCTTTGTCTCCTCAAAGTCAAGATGAGTCAAATTATGAGACTTGTTCAGCCTTCCTCAGTTCTTCTGGACCAAACTCTGAGCAGGTACCTGGAGCAACTCAGTGACAATTTCTTGACACTTTTTCCCCCCCTCAGTGACAAATTAAAGACAGGTGCTAATACCGAGTACATACTAAGTGCCAGGAATTGTCCTGATTCACATCCATTATCACATTGAATTCCCAAAATAACCTTATGATCTGAGCCTTATTAACCCATTAATAATGTTTAAAGGATGAAGAACTAATGGCTCAGAAAAGCTGAACAGCCAGAGTGTGGTTGATCAGGATTCAAACCTGAGTCCATTTTGCTTCCCAAAGGCCATGTGCTTTCTACTGGAGAGGGGACAGAAAGCAGGGAGGATGAAAGCTTTTGAAATTTTGAAAATAATTGCTAAACTAACTTGAAATCTAAAAGGCTGATATTCTATCTAAACAATGACACAGTAAATAACAAAACCCTTTGGCTACAGGACACCTCACTCAAGCTGGGGACCCGTTTGATCTGTAGGATGGCTGTCCACCTTTTGGAGGTGATCTGAGTACAGTCCTAGCTGCATGTGGGAAGACAATTTAGCCAACCACATAACTGGCAGTGAAAAAAGACGTGAACACAAGTAACTGCAACATAGGGCAAAGTGTGGAAAGGGCCATGATAACGAATGTCTCCTGAACGGTAACAGCTCTTTGGGGGGCCAACTTCAAGCCACAGAGAGATTATTTCCGACAGAGATGACCAGGGAGATGGCATCTGAGCTATACCGTAAGAATAGGTAGGTATGGATAGGAAGAGAAGGAAGGAGAAGGAAGGGGTCTGAGAGGAACAAGTGGCATGAGCAAACTCTAAGAAACAGGACTTCTGGTTTGGCTGCAATATAGGGAAATAGCAGGAGAGAAATCTGGAAAGCTGGGTCAGGGTAAGATTTTGGAGGGCACTGAATAGCAGAGTAAAGATATGTGTTTGATAGGGAAGTAAGGAGTCACCCATGAATTTTGAGCAGGACAGGGGCCTAGAGCAATAGCAGGATTCATGTGGGAACAGGGTAAGAGTGTCCTTGTGGGGTGTGGGCCAGGGACACACAGCTAGGGGGGAAATTGAGGCCATAATTCACATCTGATCATAACTCGCACTCAGGCAGTGGTACAGAACTAGGAAGCAAGACGGATAACAATTCTAAAGGATTTAGGGGAGACAAAAACAAGGGAAATAATAGAAATGCTTTAGAACAGTGGTGCTTAGTCAGGGAAGACATTGCCCCCACCCAACACCTGGCAATGTCTAGCGACACTTTTACTTACTACTCCTCGGTGGGGGGGGAGGGTGCCTCTGGCATCTGGGGGGTAGAGGTCAGAGATGCTGCTAAACAGTCCACGATGCACAGGACAGCCTTCCTCAACCAAGAGTTATCAGGTCCAGAAACACCATTTTAGGACCATAAAGAAACAAGAGTGGTAAAGATGTGACACTGGCCCTGCAGCTCAAAAGACAAAGGGGTAAAGAAACCCAGGGGCTGGCCCCACACAGACTACAACTGCTCACCAAGGCAATAGACCACACGCCTTTTCATCATTCCTCTCATCTATGATCTTGCGCACCTGCTACCAGCCAGGCCCCAAGACACCTAGAAGGTGAGAACAGGCACAGTCCTCATTCTCAAGGCATCGCCACTGGGAAGGGAGAAAGTATGTAGGAAACACACCAATCTAGGGGCTCCTGGGTGGCTCAGTTGGTTAAGTGTCTGCCTTCGGCTCAGGTCATGATCCCGAGGTCCTAGGATGGAGCCCTGCAGCAGGCTCCTTGCTTCTCTCTCTCCTCCCTGCTCATTCTCTCTCTCTCTCTCTCTCTCTCTCTCCCTCCCTCAAATAAATAAAGCCTTGAAACAAAAAAAGAATGACTCCGAGGTTTGTGGCACAAGAAGGATGAGGCAGAGAAAGCTGTGGGAATGGCAGGTTTAAGGGAAGAGGCCAGAAGGGAGGCAGAGATGCCTCCTCAATCTCCTAAAGGAGATGTTTCTTAAGCAATCGGACACGCCAGTCTGAAGCTCAAGGGAGACAAGCAGGCAGGAGACGAGAATGTGGGACAGGTAGGAGCACGGATGGCATTTCCAGCCACCAGAGTGGATGGAAAGAGAAGGTCTGAGGGAATAAAGGAAACCAGGAAAGCTGCCACCAGTGAGAGAGAAGGGGAACTCGGAGATCACACATCAGAGAGGAGACGATGGTGCAACTGTCCATAGCGACCTGGAGGAGATCTTTTCCTATCAGTTCTTTTCAAATTATACTCAAGGTGGCTTTCTTGGATGCCTGTGCTAGGCAATCTGGGATGAAAGAGATGAGATCTAGTAACTTCGAGATGGTGCCAGTCATCTGGAATGACAGCCTAGCAAGGGACATGACTGAGTGCCTGGGATATAAGGCTCCCGGGGAACTCCTAAACCAGTTCCTTCACCATGTCTCAATCTGGTCATAGGCATGGGTGAAAACTATCCTACCAGCAGTGGCAGCAGTGGCAGCATGCAGGGATGTTGTAGCTTTCCTCGAGAGCAGCTGAGGATCCAGCCTGGGCAACAGGTCAGGTCAGTGCTTCATATCTTGGACCTACCACTGGGCCTGGATGGCTTCCTCTGGCTTCCTGTTCCTTCTGCATTTCTGCCCTACATTGCATGCCCAAACTGCCTGTGCCATGCACGGTCACAGGATGGGTCTGAAGCACAGGATATGGGAGGATAAAACAGTTGAGAGGCTTTGGAATACTGCACATTTGCTACTTGCATGTAGTAGAAGTTACCAGAAGGAAAGCTACTGAAGTTCAAAAACTGTATCTTGCACCTCCAGCACCTGGGGGCATGTCTGGGTCATATTTGTAATATGAATAATTCAATCATCATCAGAAAATCAGTAAGGGACGGCACTCATATTAGGCAAAATGGACCAATTTCTAGCCATGAACATACTATACAATTCCAAAGTTCATTGCCTTAGATCAACAATAACAAATATACACTGGAAAGCTTTTGAGCCCAGACATTGTTCAGATGCTGTTTTAGCTCTGAGGATGCAGAGACTTTTTAACAAGAACTAGGAGATGAACAGGAGACTTACAGATGGCAGGAAGGGCTACAGAGGAAACAGAGAGGGCCAGGGGACAGGTGGCAATTCTGCTCGGTGCGACCTCTCTGAGGAGCTGAGGCCTGGATGAGTGGGGAGGAGCCATCGGGCACAGAGAGGGTAGGAGGGAGCAGGCAGAGGGAGCAGCAGGTGCAGACGCCCTGAATGAGCTTGGGGTGTTTGAGCAGTATCAGGCACACCCATGTGGGGCAGGAGCTGGGTGTGACAGAGAGAAGTGCAAGATGAGGCTGGAGAGGCAGGAGCCAGGCCATGAAGGGCTTGGTAGACCGTTGTGAAGGGCTGGGTTGTATTCATTCATTCACTCATTCATTCATTCAGAGCGAGAGTGTGTATGTGCAGGAGTTGGGGAGAGGGAGAGAGAATCTCAAGCAGGCTCCAGGCTTAGCACCCAGCCCAATGTGAGGCTCGATCTCAAGACTTGAGTCAGAGACTCAGATCATGACCTGAGCTGAAATCAGGAGTTGGACGCTTAACCGACTGAGCCCCCCAGGTGCCCCAGGGCTGGGTGGAGTTTAAGTTGCAGTGGACATAAGGAGGCTTATTCTCTGGGAAGTGTGTACGTTCCCTGTGAATTTCAGGAATGATACACAGAACCTGTAGGAAACCCCGTTGGTGATGGCTCTGTTTCTGATGCCTCTGAGAGAGGTGCCATTCTCTTAGAGAAACTGGAAGATTATGTTAGAAGCGACTACGTCAGGCCTGGAGATGGGTAATCTCTGAGGTTCGACAAACTAACAGACCCAAGCGGAGCCGCTAGGGACAGTCTCCCCTCCAGTCTGGAAAAGGGTTTTTAGCTGGGGAAGCAAGTGGGTGTCTGCAAGGGCAGAGGAGTCGGGAGGGCTGACAGCAGTTTTAAATGTCAGGATTACAACAGCCCAGGTGGCTCAGCAGTTTAGTGCCGACTTCAGCCCAGGGTGTGATCCTGGAGACCCAGGATCGAGTCCCACGTCAGGCTCCCTGCTTGGGGCCTGCTTCTCCCTCTGCCTGTGTCTCTGTTCCCCTCTCTCTCTCTCTCTCTCTCTCTCTGTGTGTGTGTGTGTGTCTCGTGAATAAATAAATAAAATACTTAAAAAAAAATAAATGTCAGGATTAGAATGCCTCGAAGTGGCAAGGTCCTCTCCAGTTTGCCACAGGGAACTCTTCCTCACACATTCCTGTGTCACAGACCCTCTCCTCCTCCCTCCCTCAGGCTACCAGCTTGGCCTTTGGGGAAGTGTCAGGGGAGACTCCCACCCTGTTTCCTTTCACAGGTCTACTGTACTGCTCTGTCTCACAGCAGCAGCCAGACCTGGGCCAGGGGAGAAAGGGAAACTCTCAAATCTCAGCTGCCCCTTTATATTTAAAACTCATTTTAGGGGCAGCCCAGGTGGCTCAGTGGTTTAGCGCTGCCTTCAGCCCAGGGTGTGATCCTGGAGACCAGGGAACGAGTCCCATGTCCGGCTCCCTGCGTGGAACCTGCTTTTCATTCTGCCTGTGTCTCTGCCTCTGTGTGTGTGTCTGTGTGTCTCATGAATAAATGAATAAAATATTAAAAAATAAATAAATAAAACTTATTTTAGATTTGCTACCACAGAGGTTATCCTTTTAAGAGTAAGAAAATATGACATGTCAAGAATTTGAGTGGTTTCCAAACACAAGGAATATATCAGGATCTGCTTAGTTTAAACACCAGGACTTGCTTGAGATGGTGAGTCAGCAGGACCCTTTCCCTCTCAACCAGGGACTCCCTCCTCTCTCAACTCGACAGGCCCACATCCGAATCCACTCCCCTCGCACTCTTAGCCAGCCCTGAACATTTGTGCTCTCCTGTCTCGGGTCATTCCTCACACTGGGCCCCTCAATTCTTCTTAATGTATGATCAAAATATCTAAGCTTGCGGCACCTGGGGGGTTTCTGTCAGTGAAGTGTCTGCCTTTGGCTCTGGTCATGATCTCAGGGTCCTGGGATGGAGCCCCACATGGGGCCCCTGCACAGCGGGAAGCCTGCTTCTCCCTCTCCCTCTGCCCTTCCCCCTGCTCATGCTCTCTCTCTCTCTCTCATGCTGTCTCTCTCTCTCAAATAAATAAATAAAATCTTAAAAAACAAAACAAGACAAAACATCTATCTTGATTGGGCACCATCAATGTTGAGAGTCCTTCGAGAACTGGCAAGTACATGCTGACTTAAGCAGCGGGTATGCTTGTAGCATCCCACACAAGACAGCCCCCATCTTTAAATGCAGAGCAAGTAGGGCAGGGGGAGGGCCAGGGAGTTCTAACTGCACTGCTAACCGGCCTTCATCATCGGTGACCCTGTAACAGCTCACGCTTCCATAGCCCTGCGAAGTCCTGGGCACAACTGTAGTGCTTTACACACACTAAGCATACTACAGCCTACCTCATAACAATCACAGAAGATAAGTGTAAAGTTACTGTTTCTACTCTACAAGAGAGGGGACTGAGGCACAGAGAAGTCAGGGAACCTGCCTCGCCTAAGGTTACATAGCTAGCCACTAAGTGCTGGGATTCATGCCCGGGCAAGGCAGTCTGACGCCAAAGCCCTGGTCTCTCTTATCTTTGCTTTCTATAGTCTCTGTTTTGTTTTTTTTTTTTTTTTTAAGATTTTATTTATTCATGACAGACACACAGAGAGAAGCAGAGACACAGGCAGAGAGAGAAGCAGGCTCTCTATGGGGAGCCCAACTCGGCACTAGATCCTGGGACCCCGGGATCACACCCTGAGCCGAAGGCGGACGCTCAACCAGAGCCACCCAGGCGTCCCTCTATGGCCTCTTACATCAGGGCATCTCCTGATAATACAATCTAGAACTCCTCCCCAGCCTCTTCTCCCCTCCCCCTGCCCAAGCCCCATTCACAGCTCCCGCTCCTGAATGTGACCTGGAATGTTCTAGTTCTAATGTGCAAAATCCCTTTAAAGTCTTAATTACCTTGACTGCAGCTCTTGCACCTCAAACAAGATTTGTGCAAAGTTTTTAGTAATTCATCACTGAAATTGTCCTGAGAGAAACTTCTCAACAGCAAAGTCTGAAACTGTAAAGACGATCTATGAAGGGCCTCATCTGAGCCGCAGCCTCCTGCAGCAATAGAAGCCTCCTACCAGTGCCAGGGTACTCGATGGGAGGTGTTTGATGGGAGGAGAAATGCAGGAGGGCGCAGAAGTCCTGGTTCAGACCCAGGAGATGCCACAAGAGCAGGAACAGGAGTTCAGGCTGCTTGTGGCTTCTCCCCTTAAGTCCTGGCTCCTCCTCTGGGGAAGGAGGGCGGCAGTACACAGGATAATCCCCAGCCAGTGTCAGAAAAGCTTTGTTACCATACTTTTCGCTCCCCCAGCAGGAATCAGAGCAGATCTACCGACTGAACTTTCTAGATAACTCTAAAGTGACCTTTCGGGGCTAAGGTTTGTAAACTCAAAACTTCTAATCCACTGCCTTTTCTCACTAAGCCCAGCTATGCTTCCCAGGCCTGAGGAAATCTACTCCTGACCCTTTATCAATTAGGCAGACAAGAGCAACCTTTGAGGAGGTAGCATATCTGGGGGCACAAGGGAGTTGCAGAGGAGAAAAGGACTGGAATCCCTTTTAAGAATGGACTCCCAGGGCCTCCCAGCAGGAGTTTAGGCACCAGCCCCAAGTCACCCGAAGCTGGAGACAGAGCCTCGAGGTAATCCTCCTCAGGAGGGAGGCGGACAACCACAGAGGCTCCTGCCAGGCCAGAGCCCAAAGCCAGAAGCACAACCAGAGCCTGCAGCCTCAACCACAAACCCTGCCTGCAAGACCACGATCTGTGAAACAGCGACTGTGAAAGCAGCCGCTGGCCCAGGCCGCCCCTCCGCCCCTCCGGTGGGAACGCACCTCTTTGATTGACTGCTTCCCCTCCCCAGGCTGGGGCCAGAGCAGAGGGGTTTCCAAACGGAACCAGCTAAAGCTATTGAAAAAGACAGCAAGTTAGCACTGGAAGGGGCCTCCAACACCCTCACTTTACGAGAGACAACTGACACCCCGAAAGCAGAAGCTACAATGCATCCAGACCCCCGACGCCCACCACCCCTCACAATATAACCTTCAAGGTAACACCTCAGGAGAAGAGGCTAATGCCAAAAACCGACTTAGGTGGGGATTTGGGAGGCTGGGAGGTTTGGGGGCGCAAAAAGGAAGTCTGAGAAAACACCCCTGTGCCTTTAAGGACTGCGCTGCTGCCCGGCACTACACTTGCTCTTAGGGGCTCCCAGAGCCTGGCGGGCAGGGCTGGGTAATGACCACTCAGCAGGGGCCCTGGGGACCTTTGATGGCAGCCTGAGTCTAGGAGTCCTGAACCCTTCGAGCATGGCACTTTGAGGGCCCCCCCAAGTACCAAGCCAGGTTCCAAGTCACCCAGGAGGACAAGAGTTGGGAAGAAAGCCATACAGGTGCAGCAGGGAGGAGAGGCCAACTTTAGAAAGTCTAGAAGAGGAGTCAAGCAGCACAGAAAGACTCAACTGCACCCGCAAGGGCAAAGCCAGGAAATGCTGCTGGAGCAGCCAGCCCAAGTGGCCAGATCGCCAGCCAGTGGGTCCAATTGGGGTGGAGGGGGTGGAGGTTTAAATTTAGCCACGTAAACAGGGCCTCCACTGGGGGAGTCATCTACTCTGTTGGGGTTGGGGCACCTCTTGCTGAAGGGAGGGTGCGACAGGAACTGCCCCTCCCCGCCAACAGCAGGCCTGCTCCCAGGGCCCTGCCAGCAGGGTGGTCACGCTGCTGCTCAGAGTTGCGTAGGTTATTTTTGCTCTGATCAGAGCTTCTTACCTCCATCACAGTATCTATTCCCAACCCCCTTGCTGGATTTTTCTGGACTCCTGCATACAGTTTGGAGATGCTCAGTAGAAACCAGCCAAGGATGCCCAGGTAAGGCTGGGGACCCCATATTTGCTCCCTGCTAGGGGACCTTTCTATTAGTGCCATTGTGTGTCTTGAGAGAGACCTGAGGGAGTTATACTGCTACCACCGCCACCACCACTGCTGCCACCTCCACCACCAAAACTCAGGATTGTATTCAGGGGTGGAGCTGGAACAAAGGTGAGGTCTGAGGGAAGACTTATGTAGAAGACTGAGAAAAAGGACGGGTAGTTTGAAAAGGAGCTGGGGAGAACAGAATCAGAAGAGCGAACAGGCAAGCTTTTGTGGACATGTTGGTTTTTATTTCAGAGGAGGCTGGAACTATCACCTCATATAAAAATTTCCTCCCCTGCTGGAGATGCCAGGTGTGGCAATCCAGAAACCAGACGAACCATCCTAGAAGTAAAACTCAGAACTAGTCCTCTGCCCTTCTTGAAGAAGAGCAAACAAACAAAATCTTTCGACTGCCACTGCAGTAAGGGGGAGGGGCATGAAATATTCAGGTGAATGACCATCCCAGAATTCTGCTTTTCACAGCAGATTCTGCTTTTCACAGCAATTGCCCAGCAATTTGGCAACAGCCCTTTCACTTACACTTTTGGGATAGAAAAAATTTTAGGAAACAGTTTTTTCAAGTCAATAAGACACCCTTTGAGATATTACAACCTCCAAATGGACTAAAGAGGAGACTGGTTTCAGACACCCTGAGCAAACACCTAATGCACACACACCCTCACTCATATATTCATACTCAAATATATAAGAAATAGAGCCTGGGAAAGTAGGAAATCCATGGATGGAAGAAGGCCAGCAAGCTCCTGCAAGGCTGGCTCCTGCTCTACTGGCAGTCAGAACCCCAGGCCTCCATCCAACCTGCCCCCAGTGTGCCACATGCCCTCTGTGTGATTTTCTTTAGGAAATGAAAGGGAGCTGTGGCTGCCCTTAGGTATTCATCCACAAATTGTCTCTTTAGGTCCTTTGATTCCATTCAGCTCCTACCCTGGTGTCAGCGCCACCCACACAGTTTAGTGCTGAGACCTGGTGTTAAGTCTGCCTCTTCCCTTGGACTCATGGACTTGGCATCGCCATGGAGAGCCCAGCTACACGGCTCCTTGCAATTGTGCAAAAGAGGTCTCTCAGCATTGCCTTTCCTTCCCAGGAGACACACCTCCTTCTTACTATTTATAACCACAAATCTTCTGTGTCAAAGAGAGAACAGACATTATTTTCAAATGGAGGGAAACCACCACTCAGCCTTTCATAGGTTGGTATGTTTGCCAGGACTTGTGTTTGAGCCTGGACAGGCGTGTGGGCACAAGCTTGGGGCCTGGCACCCACTCATCCATGCCTGAGATTCGGAGTCCTGCCTTTGATAAGCCCACATCTGAATCAGACAGCAGGAGGAGCAGCTGGGTCCTGGGAAAGGGTCCCCAGGCTTCCTGAGGGTGTGTCTGCTGCTCCCAGCATCCTACGTTGCCTTAGGGGCCAGCCATAGAAGGAGCCACCCACCCTATGGTTCCACCCATGTGTGTGCATAAGTGCTGGTATTGGGCCCTGCCCATCTGGCACAGAGTTTTCTGCACCCACATGGAGGGCATGGCTCAGGTGTCCCATCACAGCTCTCTCTGTCAAGTGGGCACATTCCTGGGTGACTGTAGCAGCTCGGAGGATTGGTAACATGATCCCGAGCCTTCCTCCTCCAGGTACCAGGCTGAAACTCTGCCCAGGGTGGTAGTAACTGAAAGCTGCCGCCAGTGCCGTCAGGTGGCAAAAGCCACGAGGCGGGGGCGGTGGGCAGAGTGGAGAGCAGATGCCTCCATTCACAGCTGGGTGACCAATCCCGCCCCCCCCCCCCCCCCCAGCCACTTCAGTTTCTCTCTTGCAAAACAGAAGCCATCCGGCTCCACGCACATTGAATCATCTCTCACAGTGATTTGCAGGATGGAGATTTCTAGGAAATTTGGCTCCGACTACAGTGCACGACCAAATAGCCACTGAGGGAGGCTCCACGAGAAGATGGGGAAAGAGGTCACTTCTCACTTCTCCCAGGGCAGAGGCGGATGAGGCAGAGGAGCGGAAGAGCAATGAAAGGACCTGCTCTGAGGCACAGGCACAGGCATTCGGGCACCCACTAACCCGGCTCGTGGGGGTTAAAATAACAGATGGAGTCCTCGCTGCGGTCGGCCGGTGCGGGCGCAGACTCCCGCACCGGGTCCAGCGGGGCCGACCGGCCCGGGAAAGTGAACGGAGCTGCGAGGGGCTCGCGCGGGCCGGTCCCCGGGGCGGGGGTGCGGGGCTGCGGGGGTGCGGGGGTGTGGGACTGAGGGGCTGCGGGGGTGCGGGGGTGCGGGGCTGAGGGGCTGCGGGGGTGCGGGACTGAGGGGCTGCGGGGGTGCGGGACTGAGGGGCTGCGGGGGTGCGGGGCTGAGGGGCTGAGGGGCTGCGGGGGTGCGGGACTGAGGGGCTGCGGGGGTGCGGGACTGAGGGGCTGCGGGGGTGCGGGGCTGAGGGGCTGAGGGGCTGAGGGGCTGCGGGGGTGCGGGGCTGAGGGGCTGCGGGGGTGCGGGGGTGCGGGGGTGCGGGGCTGCGGGGGTGCGGGACTGAGGGGCTGAGGGGGTGCGGGGCTGCGGGACTGAGGGGCTGCGGGGGTGCGGGGGTGCGGGGCTGCGGGGGTGCGGGACTGCGGGGGTGCGGGACTGAGGGGCTGAGGGGCTGAGGGGGTGCGGGGCTGAGGGGCTGCGGGACTGAGGGACTGAGGGGCTGCGGGGGTGCGGGGCTGCGGGGGTGCGGGGCTGCGGGGGTGCGGGACTGAGGGGCTGAGGGGCTGCGGGGGTGCGGGGCTGCGGGGGTGCGGGGGTGAGGGACTGAGGGGCTGCGGGGGTGCGGGGGTGAGGGACTGAGGGGCTGCGGGGGTGCGGGGGTGAGGGACTGAGGGGCTGCGGGGCTGCGGGGGTGCGGGACTGAGGGGCTGCGGGGGTGAGGGGCTGCGGGGGTGCGGGGCTGCGGGGGTGCGGGGGTGAGGGACTGAGGGGGTGCGGGGGTGAGGGACTGAGGGGCTGCGGGGCTGCGGGGGTGCGGGACTGCGGGACTGAGGGGCTGAGGGGCTGAGGGGCTGCGGGGGTGCGGGGCTGCGGGGGTGCGGGGGTGAGGGACTGAGGGGGTGCGGGGGTGAGGGACTGAGGGGCTGCGGGGCTGCGGGGGTGCGGGACTGAGGGGCTGAGGGGCTGAGGGGCTGCGGGGGTGCGGGGCTGCGGGGGTGCGGGGGTGAGGGACTGAGGGGCTGCGGGGGTGCGGGGGTGAGGGACTGAGGGACTGAGGGGCTGCGGGGGTGAGGGACTGAGGGGCTGCGGGGGTGCGGGGGTGAGGGACTGAGGGGCTGCGGGGCTGCGGGGGTGCGGGACTGAGGGACTGAGGGGCTGCGGGGCTGCGGGGCTGCGGGACTGAGGGGCTGCGGGGGTGCGGGGCTGCGGGGCTGCGGGGGTGAGGGACTGAGGGACTGAGGGGCTGCGGGGGTGAGGGACTGAGGGGCTGCGGGGGTGCGGGACTGAGGGGCTGCGGGGGGTGCGGGGGTGCGCGCGCCGGGCCGGGCTACCTGCCCGCCCGCCCTCCGCGCCCTCCGCGCCCGGCCCCGCACGCTCGCCCACAGCCTCCCCCGCTTTGTTCGCGCCCCCCCACCCCCCGCGCCGCGGCCGCTGCGGGAAGGTCGGGCCGCGCAGCCCGGACCGGGGGCGCCTCCGCAGCGGGCGGCCGGCGCTTACCTGCATGTCCCGCCGCCCCGCGGGCCCGCGGGCTCCGGTGGCCGCTCGGCTCGGCTCGGCCCGGCTGCGCGCCGTCGGGGCCCGGCCTCGGGGGGGGGCCGGGGCCCGCCTGCTCCTCTCCGCCGCGCCCAAGTCCTCGTCCGCCGCCCGCGCGGGGCTGGGGGCGCGGACCCTCCCTCCGCTGCGCCCCGCTGCTCCCCGGGGCCCCGCCGGGCGCCTGCTCGGTCCCCAGGCGCGCGGGCAGCCTCCGCGGGGCCCGGGAGCGCCCCCTGCCCCGGCGGCCCCGGGTCTCGGCAGCGCGCGCCCTGCTCGGCGCCGGGACCCCCGAGCTCGGCGGGCGGGGCGGGCGGGAGCGCAGCCGCGGCGGAGCGCGGGAGGGAGGCCGGGCCCGGGGCGCGCTCTCCTCGGAGCGCGGGACCCGAGAAGTTTCCGCCCCAGCAGGCGGCGGGCGGGCGGCGGCCGCGGCTCGGAGTGCGGGGGCCGGCGCCGGGCGAGTGGATCCCGGGCCCCGCCGCCTCCGCCCCGCCCCGCCCCCGCGCCTGCTCCCCGCCCCCGGCCCCGGCCCCGGCCCCGGCTCGCTCCTTCCCACCGGCCGAGCGCGCGACGCCCCTCCCCAGGGCCCCTCCCCGGCCCTGGGACCGTGACCTCGCACCTGCCTGCTGCCGCCCGGCGCGCTCGCACCGCCCCCGGCCCCGGCCCCGGCCCCGGCCCCTCCGCGGAGCGGCCCGGCCTGGACGCAGCGGTGCCAGGGCCCCCGCCCCGCCCCGCCCTCCGGCGCCGCCCGCCGCCTGCTCCTCCTGGGACTCGACCTGGTCCCCCGAGAGGACCTGCGGGACTCCCGGGTCCAGCAGCCCCTCGGGGCCGCCCGCGCTGCGGCCGGGAGCCCCGACCTCGGGGCCGCGGAGCTGGAGGTGCCGGGAGCCGGGAGCCTTAGGGCAGCAGCAGCCCTTACGTTGGCATCAGCCGCGCACGCGTCCGCTCGCCTTCAGTGCCCCCGAGAAGCAGAGGGGTCTGTTACTTCGGCGTTACAAGCCCACGGCATCCCCTGGGACCCTGGGCCTGGACCCCCACCCTTCTCCTACAGCGCCCAGCAGAGATCTCCGGGATAGGGAAACCTAGCGGAGGAGGGGCCACACCAAGTAAACTGTGTCCAAACGGAAAATGCATTCTCTGATGGCTTGTGGGCTGAAATACTGGCCTTCCTTTTTATGGAGAAACTGAGGCATAGAACACTGGCACGCTGAAGGGAGTCAGTAGTCTGAAAAGTCCCTAGGGGCCCAGTTTTTAGCCTCAGCGCAGATCAATGTTTAAATGCTTGTATTGAGGTGCCCAAGTCCTGTTGATAAGTTAGCTCATAGCACCCCTGGGTGATCTGTCCAGGGAGTTCCAAGGCTTCACGAGAGGGGAGCTCCAGCTCCAGCCGCTGACCCTGTTCCAGACCTAGTAACAGGGTACCAAGGCACAGCAGCCAGCAAGGTTTGAGGTGCGCAGTACAAATGCCTTTTTTTTTTTTTTACACTCTGAAACCCCCCTCTCTTCCCTGAGTGAGTCAGAGGTCACCCTGGCTAAAGAAATTGCCTTTGAGTGCAGTACAGTGAGGAAACAAAACAAAACAATAGTAATAATCTAAGGCTTTGCCTTTTCTTAATTAGTAACCAAACAAGGTGACAGCCTCCCCCTTTGGGTGGGGGAAGGGGCCACAGGGAGCCTGAGGGAATGAGGGACCAGGAGCCCACCACATCGGCTGGGCAATAAGGAGCTATTGTCCTCTGGCTTTTACAATAAGGAAAGTAAGAGCTGTTTTAGCAAATACCTGACTAATTAGAGGGAAAGGCTTCCTTGGAATTGTGCTGCCTTGGGCCGGAGGTTCTCTACGACTTTTCTCACCTCGCAGTGAATGGGGTTTATGAGACCAGGTCCAGCAACCTTAAATGAATGGCCTATAATTGGCATGGGGGGGGGGGGCTGCCTTCACCGAGGAGAGCTAGTTCAAGGCTTTATCTTTGGAGACAGATGGGATTGGGGGCAGAGCTGGTCTAAAGCAGTCATAAAAGCTTTCAATCCACTTTGTCAAATCACAAATAGGCTCAGTTCCTCTCCTTCTCAGAAGAAAGCATCAGTCTTGGGGTGAGGGTCTTTGTAGGAGGTCAAGGGGAAGTCTTGTCTAGAAGGGCCTATCATTCTGGAATGCAGCCTAGGGTTTTTTTGGGGTCCACTTCATATACCCCTTTATCGAGCCCTACACACACAGAGATGACTGAGCTGGGTTCCCAGCTCAGGAAGTTTCAGGTCTGAAGGGTGGAGTTAGGGGACAAACTGCTCATTTGGGGCCTCGAATGAGCATGAGAAGGAGCACCTTTGCCTGGTGTCTAGCTGGTGACTCAGGAGAAGGGCAGGTGGTAGACGACGGCACCCCCAGCTGAATGCCAGCACAGAGTCCTTTCCCTCCTGCCACAGTCTCTGTCCAGGATGAGTCAAAACTTGGGCCCACGGAGGAAAGCTGCAGTGCCCCCAGGAAAGGAGCTTGTGGCCCAGTAACTGGGAAAACATTCGAATGAGGAGCGGGCCGAGTCCTGGGCCAGATTCCCAGGGGAAGTGGTGAGCGCCCCATTGCTTGAGTCACTGGGCTGCTGAGGAGTCCAGAGCCAGCCCTGGAGGCAAGCCCTGATGGGAATGCGGACACATCTCACCCATGTTTTGTCTGTGATTGCTGGGTGGGGTCTCTCGCCTTCTCCCCCAAATAAAACATATCCTGACTTGGCATTTGTGGTTTCAACAAAGAAAGAAAAACCAAATATTTGGGCTATGAAAACGCGTACTGATTCCGCTCCGTTTGTTGGAGACACTGTTCCTCCCTTCCTGCCATGCCCCCACAGGCCACCAACCACCCCCAGAGGTCTCTTCTGAGCCAGATGGGCTAACAAAACCTTGTCAGAGTCAGAGAGGAGCCAGCCTCCTCTATTTCCTTAGCCCCCTGTGGCTTTCCTGTATCAAGGACTGACCTCTGGCCCTTGGACTGCGCCTTCTTGGGCAGTCTTTATGCCCCTGAATAAAAAAGATTAAAAAAAAAAAAAAAACAAGAACCATGTCTTATATGGTATATACTCAACAAATATTAATGATAGTATTATTACTACTAAATAAACATGACCTGGGGCACTTGGGTGGCTCAGTGGTTGAGCGTCCGCCTTCAGCTCAGGTTGGGATCCTGGGATCCTGGGATCGAGTCCCACATCGGGCTCCGCGCAGGAGTCTGCCTCTCCCTCTCCTCTTTCTGTGTCTCTCATGAATAAATTTTTTAAAAATAGACATGACTGATTTTCTATTTGAAAGTTGAATGTTGCTCTTAATTCTCGAACTCCTGGATTTTAATCCCTACTTTTTTTTCTCCCAAGAGAAGACAGAGTCCTAAATTGTCCTTTGAGTGAATTCTTGCTTTACAAATATCTAGAATGACTTCTGCGAGAGAACACCAAATGGCAGATGACGCTGGTGCTGGGGGTGTGTGAGGGGGCCGGGGGCCCCAGGGGGCCCGGAAGGGGACGCCCTGGCCGTAGCAGTGGCAGTGGTCGGTGGGGGGGGGGGGGGCGGGCCGCGGAGCTGGTTCGTGGCAGGGGGTGGGGGGAGGCAGAGGACCAGGAGTGGATCCCCGTCACCAAGGTGGGCCGCCTAGTCCAGGACATGAAGATCAAGTCCCTGGAGGAGATCTCTTTTCTCTACCCATCAAGGAATCTGAGCTCATTGACTTTCTTTTAGGGGGCATCCCTCAAGGATGAAGTTTTGAAAATCCTGCCCCTGAAAAAGCAGACCCGTGCTGGCCCGCGGACCAGGTTCAAGGCATTTGTTGCCATCGGAGATTACAACGACAGGTCGGTCTGGCCGTCAAGTGCTCTAAGGAGGTAGCCACTGCCATCCGTGGGCCATCATCCTGGCCAAGCTTTCCGTCGTCCCCGAGCGACGAGGCTACTGGGGGAACAAGATCGTCAAGCCCCACACCGTCCCATGCAGGGTGACTGGCCGCTGTGGCTCTGTGCTGGTGCTCCTCATCCCTGCCCCCAGAGACACTGGCATTGCCTCAGCCCCTGTGCCCAAGAAGCTGCTGATGATGGCTGGTGTTGACGACTGCTACACTTCGGCCAGGGGCTGTACTGCCACCCTGGGGAACTTTGCCAAGGCTACTTTTGATGCGATCTCCGAGACCTACAGCTATCTCACCCCTGATCTCTGGAAAGAGACTGTGTTCACCAAGTCTCCCTAACAGGAATTCACTGACCATCTTGTAAAGACCCACACCAGAGTCTCCGTGTAGAGGACCCAGGCTCCATCTGTGGCTACCACATAGTTTTCTACAAGAAAAATAAAAGTGAATTAGAGCTTGTTAAGAAAACACACACACACACAGACAAATATCTAGAATGAGGCAGGCAAAGGTGTCACTAAGAATTGGCAAAACCTGGAGCCCCCAGCTGACTGGGGAGGCAAGAGTTTCAAGTGCATGCCACCTGCCACAGTCCCATAATGAGAAAATTGGGGCGGGGGGTGGGTGCAGTAGGGAGAGTGCGTGACTCTTGATCTCGGGGTTGTGAGTTCGAGCCCTGCATTGGGTATAGAGATTACTTTTAAAAAATCTTAAAAAAATAAGTAATTAAAGGGGATTCCGAGGTGGCTCAGTGGTTTAGCACCTGCCTTTGGCCCAGGGCGTGATCCTGGAGACCAGGGATCGAGTCCCACATCGACCTCCCTGCATGGAGCCTGCTTCTCCCTCTGCATGTGTCTCTGCTTCTCTTTCTCTCTGTGTGTCTCTCATGAATAAATAAATAAAATCTTTAAAAAAATAAGTAATTAAAAAGTAAAATCAGAAGTGCTAATGAATGCAGTTCTATTAATAGGCGGCAGCTCCAATACTTGATCAAAATATGAGGCACTGTTCGGAATTGTCATCAATATGAATTTCGATTTTCCCTTTAGACACCGTCACGTCCCTCCTGTGTCCCCGCTTCTCAGCTTTGACTGAGATCCTTTCTTGTATTCCATGCTGAGACATGTACTGAGGGAAGGGGGACAAGGCAGCTGCCTGCAAGGAGCTTTGCTCTAGAGGTGGGGCCAGGGTACAGGCAAAGGGAAACAAAAGGAAGGACAGATGCCCATAGTGTATACCCCCAGGAGCTGAAGCCCTGGCAGCTATGGCCGTCCATCAGGACCAAGGGTAGAGGCCTGGGCTATTCCCTTCTCCTTCCTGGAGGGGCTCCTTTACCCTGGACACCTGGCCTCCTCTCTCCGGACCTCAGTGTCCTCACCTGTAAAGCGCATGAGTCTCCCTAAATAATCCCTAAGATTTCTTCCAGGACTAAATGAATCTATGGTTGAGTCAAAGGGGAAATTGAGAAAGACGGAAGTGTGTGTGGAAGACAATGATTCTGACTGCACCATTTCATTTAGAGTGCCAGCAGGGGCATCAGGTGTTGACAGCCAGACTGGAGAACAGGGGTGGAAGGTTAAAGGTCAGGGTGGCTGGAGTGTGGTCCCCATGGAGGGAGCTGCTGTGAGGGTCAAGTCTCAGGAGATGGCAGAGACCTTGCACAAAAGTGCAGATAAACCCTAAACTAAGGAGGGCCAAAGAAGGACTTGACATCGGCACAGCAAGGGGCCCTGGGGTCAAATGATGTGGTTTTCTAGATAAGAGAGCCCTGGCCATGCTTGAAAGCAGAGAGGAGAAAAGTGGGGCGGACATCCCCCCTGTGAAGAAGGAATGGGACAGCTCTCCAGCAAGATCTCACTCCTTGTGAGCAGGGAGGCCAGGGGCTCAGCCTAGGGGGGTGGGGAGCATTCCAGAGCATGAGGGGCCCCTTCTTCCTTCCTCTCCAGAGGCTGTTAAGATGCCAGAGAACAGGGGAGGAAGAAAGGCTGCATTTGCAGTGAAGAGCACTGAAGTGGCCCTAAGGAGGAGAGACACCTAGGCCTATGACCAGAGGCTGTCTCAAGGTCATTGGCTCTAAAATACCTCCCTGGGAGGACTCCTAGGGCCCTAATGGGTTGAACTGCTCGTTTATCAGAATTTCCCAGCAAAGAATGAATGCTGAAAGCAGATTCCCAGGCTGTCTAAGCGTGTGTGGTTGCGGTCTGTAATGTCTAAGGCCCCACAGATGATTTTGACCCTCCGCCCGGTGTGAGATGCCATCACTGGGTCCCAGAGGTCCCGCACCTGACCAGCCACTCCCAGGGGTGGGGAGGCTCTTGCTGACATGTGTCAGCATAAACCTGGCTGCGGCCACCCCTGAGCCCCAGGATATTACCAGTTAAGTTCTCGAACACTACACTGCAGTGGAGGTAGAGGGGAAGGGGCCAGGGTAGAGCTCGAATCTACCCGGGTTTCCATCAGCCTGGTTCCTTCCTGCGACCGACCGCCTTGGCAAGATCTGGGCAGGTGCCCCCAGCCTGAGTGATACTGGATTCCAGATGCCACCAGCACAACCATGTTTGAGTTAATAACTTTTGCTAACTGGGTACTAATAAGGATGATAAAAGAAATCCATAGGTAATCCAAACATCTCGAGGTAAGTAACAGTTTGTCTCCTGACCCATAATTATCATCAAAAGTATTTATAAACTCCTGAATTCCACTCTACCGGCTGGCATGCTTGGCCAGGCAGTTTCCTATGTGAAGTGTGTGTTTGGCTTGAGGGAGAGTGCTGGTACCACAAGAGGCAAACAGTGATATGTGAAAATGTATAGCTGTAATGGACAATTGTTAACCCTTCAGGAGGTTAACTCTATTTTACATTTTATTTATTTATCCATGAGAGACACGAGAGAGAGGCAGAGACTTAGGCAGAGGGAGAAGCAGGCTCCCTGTGGGGAGCCCAATGTGGGACTCGATCCTGGGACCCTGGGATCACAATCTGAGCCGAAGCAGGCGCTCAACAGCTGAGCCACCCAGGCGTCCCCAGAAGGTTAACTTTAAAGCATTTGGCTCAACACCCTCCCTAGTTTTGTGACTCTTGCCATGTGGTTATGCAGGCATCTGGGGCCCACCACAGACTAACTTGAGGGTCCTGCATTAATCCTTGAGGTTCTTAAATAGATCAGAAAAAAGAATGTCTCGGAAAAAAACAGCGATCTGCTCCACTGGGAATTAGACTTGAACATTTCTCCTGTCCTAGAAGTCCTTCTCGAGACACAGGTGTGTCGCGGCCATCAAGGCACCGAGATGGAGAAAGATGACCAGCAGAGCTGGCAGTGGCCGTCGGAACTTCCTTTGCTGCCAGGTCTCAGCAATGGGCCTTGAACACCTTTGGCTCTGAGAGGAGAAGGCGCAGATAAACACCATTGGTTTTTAGAGGCTTAGCAACATGTTGGAGGGGCTGACTTGCTTTTTCCCTGAGCTGAGCAGGTAGGAGGGAAGCAGAAAAGGAGAGAGCAGGGCAAGAGGCGACGAGTCCGGGGAGGGCAGAGCCGGCCGTGACCTCACCCTAGCAAGGAGCGCTCTGGTCCTCAGTCTTCTTTTGTGCCCTAGCCTCCTACCTCCCCTTTTCATTTCCTCTTTGCCTTGCTGGTGCCTGGTAAGCCCCCTGTATCCCCACCCGCCTATCTCGTTCTTGGGCTGCCATCTGTGGTGTGCCGTAAGCAGGACATTCTGGAAACAAGAGCTACACAGCAGACGATGCTCCAGGGGTGGAATTTCAGGCACAGAGGCCTCTGTGTGCAGGAGGTGTTTCAGGGCCCCAGAGCAGGTAGGGGGAGCCCCCGGGGAGCTTCCCTGGTGTCTTTGGGTCCTACCACCCAAGCGGCTGCCTGCCTCCACCGTCTCCCTAAGGTGCTCTGCTCAGGGTTCCCCACCGCCCCAGCGGGTGGCAGCCAGCCAGCCAGGAGCTGCCAGCCTGGCTGCTTTAATTTAAATGCCCGACTGGCTTTGCAGTAAGTCTCAGGGACGGGGGTCTCTGGACACTGCTGGTGGAGGCCCAGGTCATTGAAACCTGTGCCAGGGAATCCATGGGCCTCAGGACTTTCCCTCCCTGGGAGGGGTTTTCAACGTGTGTTTCAAAGATGCCTTCATTCTACCAGGGAAAGGATCAGAACAAATCTGGTCACCATCAGCATTTTAAAACCTTCTCCCTTTGCACTTAGAGAATCCTCAGCCTGGCCCTGCTTGCCATGATGGCTGATGACAGTGACCCAGACAAAGGACACTCATTTGCGCCCAAGAACCAAGTACATAAATATTTACTTCAGTCCAGGCCAGGTCTCGTGTGCCTTTTATGTGGTGGGAAAGAGGATGGACCAGGCAGGTTGGTAGTTGGGCCAAGACGGGGAGAGAAAAGGGAGTTTCTTTTCTGGGGAGCGGCTGTATAAAAGCTGCCAGAAGTAGGAGAGGGAGGCTTGGAACTGGCAGTACTCGGGCATGGGATGTCCTGAGAGGGCACGTCCAGAGTGGGTGTACCATGAGGACTGAGCCCCACCTGAGGGGGCCTTGGGTCACCCTCACCAGCAAATGCCAGGGTCAGAGGGGTTCTCACCACCATTTGAGACAGAGTGTGATGGCCACAGACAGGAGGAGGAGACGGAGTAACACCTAGTGAGGGAGGGAGGTGACCACAGGCCCTTGCTCAGTGCCCTGGGCCAGAAGGACAGACTGGATTCCGGAATCTATAGTGCCCAGAAGGTGGTCCCAACATAGGTTATACCAGAGACCATGTGTCTTCTCCTACACAAGGAGCACAACACCCTACTCACATCCCAGTCCCTGGGGCCAAGACCCACAGAACCCCACTGCAACTTGATTTCCAATCTCGGTGGGGGCGGGTCAGTGAGGGGCTGGCCGACTGGTAGCAATTAAGGATATTTTGAGCAGCTGACTCCATGGGCATAATCTCGGCTCTTGGAGCCCTGGGATGAGATCGGGGCAGCCCCAGGGTGCCATCTTTTCTGTCAGCTGACTCTTCATCACTCAGGCTGCACCAACAAGGGGAACCACTTCACCTGAGGCTGTTTCTGGGACTTTCCACTTGACCACTGCTCTGCTCCAGAGGGCAGCCAAGAGAGATGGAGGAAGGAGGTGGAAGTAACTCTTTGGCCCTTGTTTCTAACTGAAGGGGATGCCTATTTTCTCCTGCACCAGCTCCTGCACCAGGCCCAGCAGCAACTTCCTCTCTGCTTTCACTCCAAGGCCCCAGGCATGGTTAGAGTGGGGTTGATGGTTTCCTGGCGGTTGGGAGGGAACGTTTTCTCCAGTAGAACCCAGCCTTAGAAGCACAGTCTCAGTAGCATAGATGCTGGAGTTCAGTCCTCAGGAGACGCTTTTGGACTAGAATAGCTTCCATGGCTACTAATGAGGGAGTCATCATGCTGTACCGTATGTATAGGTGTTAGTTTTTATAGACATTTATTGGGCTGCGGTGTGAGAAAGTATGCAATGGGAGGGACGTCTGCTTTAGTCCAGGACTAAATTCTGCAGGAGAATTATAACATCAGGACAACAATAATAATAACCAGTCCTAATTAAGGGCTTGCGGAAGGGATTTAATCCTTACAACACTACAAGATTGGCACTATTATCATCCCATTTTACAGATGAGGAAACTGAGAGGTCAGTTACCTACCCACACCTCCACAGCTTGCTGGCATCTGGGCCAGCTCCACACCAGTTGTGAGAGAGCCTGTAGGAGAGAGAATGGGGAGGACGCTTGCTGCTGTTTAGGTCAAAGTCCCTGGCCTAGAGCACCACAGACTGGCAAGGAATCCTCCATTCCCACCGCCTACAGTCACTCAAAGACAGGATATCTACTCTGGCCCTAATTCTATCAATAGTGGGAGAGGAAGAGTGGGGCTGTAGAACTTAAGGAAAATGTGGAAGATAAAGTGCTTTTTGTATATAATCTGTCCAAGTTCACAATAAAGCAGGAAACCAATTTTCCCCAAACTAAGAATTGAGGAAAGGCCAGTTCTTTGATTCCTTAATCTCTCATGCCCAGGGGCACAGATGTGGTTCTTTTAATAAACTCCACTGCACAAAACCCCTGAAGTCTCCTCAGGCTGTGACTGCGTCAAACTCAGGAGGAATGGCCTCTGATAGCGCAGAGGGCTGCTCTTTCCCTCATTGTAGTCTCACTGTGTCCTTTATCACCTCCAGCAAGCTGCAAAAAAAGCAAAGACCCCACCAAATCCCAGGGTGGGGAGCTCCCCCTAGTGGCCCCATGGACCCACTTGCTGATGGCCCCTGAGGTCTTGACAAAAGAGGAGGAAGCAGGTGGTTTAAACAAATCCTGAGTCTGGAATGAGAATGGCCCACTTGTACGATTGTGCCCGAAAAAATTGAAAGCAGGGACTCCAAGGCATATTTGTACACTGATGTTTATAGCAGTCTTATTCACAATATCCAAAAGGTGGAAATGACTTAAATGTCCATTGAGAGAATAATGGAACATTATTCAGTCTTTTTTTTTTTTTTTTAAGATTTATTTATTTATCTTAGAGAGAGAGAGAGAGGGCAGAGGGAGAGGGGGGAGAGAGAATCTTGAGCAGGCTCCATGCCCTGTGCAGAGACCCACGCCCTGCGCAGAGACCCACACAGGGCTCAATCTCACAACCTTTGACCTGAGCCAAAACCAAGAGTTGGATGCTTAACCAACTGAATCCCCAGGTGCCCCAGAACACTATTCAGTCTTAAGAAAGAAGGACATTCTGACACGTGCTACATTATGAATGACACTTGAGGACGTGATGCTCAGTGAAATAAGCCAGACACAAAAGGACAAATATTGTATAATTGCACTTTATAGGAAGTACCTAGTTAAACTCATAAAACAGAAAGTAGACTTGTGGTTGCCAGAGGCGTGGGAGAAGAGAGGGTGGGTTTTTAATTATTTGATAGGCACAGAAATTCAGTTGGGGATAATGAAAAAGTTCTGGAGATGGATTGCATATGCATTCACCTTGCATAACAATGTGAGTATACTTGATGGCACTGAATTGTGTACTTAGAAATGATTAAGATGGTAAAGTTTATGTTGTGTGTATTTTACCATGATAAGAAAAACAAACAAAAAAAGAGACAGAATAGATTCACTCATTTATGTGGAAAAAACACATCTTTTACAGGTTCCTAAAACATTTTTTTTCAAATCACCCAAATTATGTTGAAATTTCCTGCCTGTTTTGAAATCTGTGGTGAATAATGTCTTAAAGTCCACTGTTTGGAAGAGTAAAATGGGAGGAATTACTCTGCTTGTTGTGAAAACCTATCATATAGTTAGAGTAATCGAGGCAATATGGTCTTAGTGGAAGGAAAGACAGATCAATGGAACAGAGTAAAGAACTCAGAAACCCAGAGACCAAAACAAATGTGCTCAACTGACTTTTGGTAAAGATACAACAGCAACCCAATGGAGGAAGACTAGCCTTTTAGCAAACAGTCAGTGCTGGAGCTATTGTAGATTAAAAGTATAAACCTCAACCTAAATCTCACACTTTATACAAAATTACCATGCTTGTCATTAACTACTAGAGAAATGCAAACGAAAGCTACCATGAGGTATCACTACACACATATTAATGAACAACTAAAACACACATATGTGACAACAGATAACTTTATGGAAAAACTGGATTTCTCATGCATTGCCAGTGAATATATAGAATAGTACAGCCCCTCTGGAAAATGGGTTGGCAGTTTCCTAAAAACAAAACAAAACAAAAACAAAAACAAAAAACCTAAGCTGACACTGACCATACAACGCAGTAATTGCATACCTGGGTGTTTATCCTGGAGAAACGAAAACTGATGCTCACGCAGAAACCGTGAAAGTCCATAGCAGCTCTATTGGTAATAGCCCCAATTTGGAAACAGTCCCGGTATCCTTCAATAGATGACTGTTTGCACAAACTGTGGTATATCCACGCCATAGAATACTACTCAGCAACAAAAAAGAACCAACTACTGACACATGCAACAATTCGGATGGCTGTCAGAGGCATTATACTGAAAAAAGCCAAACTCAAAAGGTTACCAATTGCACGACTCCATTAATATAAAAATCTCAAACTGACAAAATTATAAAAATGGGAATATATCCATGGTATCAGGGATGAAGAATGAGGTGGGCAGGAGGAGGATGGAGTATTTAGAATAGCATAAGTGAATGGCAATGGATCAATTCTGTATCTTGACTGATAAGAATCCACATGTGACAATATTGCGTAGAAACACACACATGCAGGACGCCTGGGTGGACCAGTGGTTGAATGTCTGCCTTCAGCTCAGGTTGTGATCCTGGGGTCTCGGGATTGAGTCCTGCATTGGGTTCCCTGCAGGGAGCCTGCTTCTCCCTCTGCCTGTGTCTCTACCTCTCTCTGTATCTGTCACGAATAAATAAATAAAATCTTATATATAAAAAAAAGGAAACACACACATGCAAATGAGTAAGGTTTATACCATGTCAGTTTCCTGGTTTTGATACTGTCCCACAGTTATGGAAGATGTGGCCATTGGCAGAAACTAGGTGAAGGGTGCAGGGGACCTCTCTGTACTATTTTTGTAACATCTTGTGAATCTAGACTCATTAAAAAAAAAGACAGGAAAAATGCACTCAGCTCTTCAAGAGACAAGGAAGAGAAGGGAAGTGAGTGTTATGGAACATTTACCCTCTGCCCAGACCTGAGCCAGGCATACTCCTAGGATCCTCATTTGACCTCCTCATGGCCGTGTGAAGTGTCTATTATTATCCCATTTTATAGACAAGGAGACTAAGGCCCCAAAGTTGCGGAATTGTGTTTCAAACCAAGTCTGCCTGACCTGAAAGCCTGTCCTCTCTTAGGGAACTGAAGTGATATGAGCTCTTGAGGTTGAGTGTGTGAGGAAGAATATATAGTGGAGCTTTGGCTCTGCTTGCCAAAATTAGCACCACTCAGAAATGAGCCCTGTGCACTCATTTCAGTCATTGTTAACTGAACAGCTCATTCCTCAGGTTATCCTGTTTTGATGGCATCCATCTAAGCTAATCAGAACAAATCCTTGCCTTCTGAAAGCTTATGTCTTTTCTTAAACACTACTTTTGCATGTTATTTTCCTACACATAAGTCTAGGGCCAAATCCTTGGCTTGGTACTTGGGCACTTGAGGCCCCTGACCAACTGTCACCTTCGGAAATGTCCAGTAATGGGGTGTCTGGACAGAGGGCTCAGTCGATTAAGTGTCCAACTCCTGATCCCAGCTTAGGTCTTGATCTCAAGGTTGTGAGTTCAAGCCCCACACTGGGCTCCATGCTGGGCATGAAGCCTACTTAAAAAAAAAAAAATCCAGTGCTCCATTCCACTGTCGTCCACATGAACTGTCTCCTCTAGCTGAAACAGTTTATGGTCCCAGACTGACTTACACATCATTACTCCCAGAGACCCTTTCATCATTCTTAGCCCATCTAGATTCTATCCATGTAGCCCACTCTGTCTACTCCAACACTCAAGAACCTAGGTCTCTACCTCACTCACAGTAGGCACTCAGCACAGGTTTGACGAATAAGTGAATTATGGACTTATCACGTATGGCCCTGTAATGACATTAAATGTTTATTTATATAAATAACGTTTATATAATATATTAAAACATATTATATACTATTATTAATTATTAATATATTATATATAAATATATAATAAACATTTATTTATATAAATATATAATATTTACTTATATAAATAACATTTATATGTTCGTTTTACCTTTCGAACAAGATGGTCCGTTCCGTAGCTTAGCATGCTTTGTATTTTCACCAGCCCTTTGCCCAATTTGTTCCATTTTATAACAGTCGCTAATAATGAGAGCTATTTTCATGCCCATGGCTGGATGTCCCCTCCACCTCTGGTCCGCTGTTTGCATGATTCTGTGTCAGACACGCTCACTGCTAGGGTGCTGGTGGCCTGAGGTCCAGCCATCCGTTCCATTCTAATTCTTACTTCTTCTCTTCTTTGGTGGAGAAATCCAAGTTGCAAAGGGCTCAGATGTGCGGGGTCTTTACCCATCCCCCACCCCTCTTCCCATGATTATCTCCTTCAGCAATTGTAACCTTCCCTGGGGGGCTGAGTTGGCTCCTCCAGTTTCAAGATGTGAGTCCGGAATGAGCTCGGACCCCAGGACTTAGCCGCGGTCACCCATCTCTCGGATGAGCCACTAGGAGGGAGCTACGGAAAGTGTAACTGAAGGAGAATTGGAAGCGGGAAAGGGCTGGGCCGCTGCGGAGCCGGCCTGAGCGCAGGGGGCTGAGGCTCCGAGGCTCGGCGGGCCAGAGGCGGTGGGTGGGGCGGGTCGCCTCTCCTCTGTCCCCCTGCGTCTCCGAGGGCTGTTGAGCCAGTTCTGGACGCTGCTCAGGGTGCCTCTGAGAGGGAGGTTCTGGGGGTTCCCGAGCCCTGAGGCTCTGGGGTCGAGCTGGGGCTTTGCCATCTGCCAGCACTTCTCCGGAGGAACACGTGTAAGAGGCTTCTAGAAGGATTCAGCACGTGTCCAGACCGAGGTCTCTCGTGGCCCTCCTGCCCCCTGGTCAGGCAGAGGAAGGTGTCCTGACATCACAACCTAATGGCTTTGTAGGACGAGGGAGGGAGGCGAAGGGGAAGGGAGCGGGGGCTGAATCTCCACGTCTGCTTTCAGTGGTGGGTCCAGACCCAGGGTGTCAGGAGGAGCCGGTGAAGTCCCTGGAAGGCTGCTGCCCTGTGCACCTGCCCTCCGCCGCCGTCCGGCCCCCCTGCACCGGCGCAGCACCCCAGCACGGCACCCCAGCACGGCCCTTCTCCCAGGAAGCCGAACCAACATCCAGGATTTCAACAAGTGGAAAATTACGGTCTTCCCAGATTTTTCTCTAGGCTAGGGCTCAGCCAACTATACCTGAGGGCCAGAACCCAGACTACAACCTATTTTTGCCTGGCCTGCAAGCTAAGAATGGCTTTTACATTTTTTGATGGTTGGAAAAAAATGTTTTTGAAGGCTGGTATTTCATGACATGTGAAAATTGTATGAAATTCTAATTTCAGCGTCTACAAATAAAGCTTAATTAGAACACATGCATTTGCGCACATATCGCCCATGGTGGCCGTAGCGCTGCCACAGCGTGGCTAAGCAATTATATCAGACATTGTATGGGCCTGGAGAACAAGACGGGCTACAAAATCTGCAGTACAAATGAAAATGTGGGGCCTCTTGATAAAAGAGAATTTTTATTCCATGATGGCAACTATGGAGCATTAAGCCAAGTTTGGTGCCTCTCTAAAGCCAGGGGCCTCTGACTGCTGATGAAGCCAGCACTGACTTACTTATTTACTCTCTGGCTCCTTACAGAAAAGTTTGCTGGAGCACCTGGCTGGCTCAGTCAGTGGAGCACACGGCTCTTGATCTCGGGGTCGTGGCTTTAAGCCCTATGTTGAATATAGAGAAAATAAATAAATAAACCTAAAAAAAAGTTTTCTACTGTCTGCACACGCCTGCGCCCACACACACACACACACACACACACGCACACACACACACGTATGATTAATGTTAGTCTCCAGTAAAAATTTAGAGAAAATTATTAAATTGTTTCTGGATACTTTGAAAAGAAATGATTACATCTAGGATCCATTTGGTGTCACTAAAAATCATTCCAAATTAGACTCCTTTTCTTTTTGCTAAGATTGCCTATTGGGACAGGAGGGAGCACAAGGCAGTGTAGGTCAGTGTTGTAGGTATGTCCTCACACGGACACCAAAGTATTGGGGAAAAGATGTGATGTTCTCTTTATGCATGAAGTTCAAGTTTAAAAGTGCAAATTGTTTTGAGTCTTCTTGTTTCTCAGATACCATAATAACTGGTTTGAATGGTTTGAGATGGTTTCAATAACTCATTTGAAAGTCTACTCCATATAGCTCTATAAGGCTAAAAAGTTATTTTTGAAAGTGATTTCAAAGTTATTTGGGCTTCATTTCCTCAAGCCATTCCAGAGGCTCTGTTATGAAGCTGAATCTATTAGTATCTTTGTCAGATGCAGTGATTGAATTTGGTGCAGACCTCGACAGCAGATCCATGGTTCATGACTCCGAAGTGAGGAACTGGTGAATCCCCCTCTCATCCCCAAAGGGTCACATCTACACTTTGTAGTCACTGGCAATTTTGGAACATAAGTGAACATTGTAGTTTGCAAGCTGCACACGGTGTTCTGCTATTTCTGCTTCATAACACTGGCTTGTTAAATAAATGAGAGATGCAGCTTTCACGGGAGGTCCCGGGAGGGTTCCCATTTCTTGTTGCAGCAAATGATATTGATCTTTGCCATTTCTGGCCAGACAGATTTATTCTTACAATGTTGAAGTAGGAAGGACTGGGGGATGGGTGTCCGGGCTGAGCCTGTGCCTGGCCCCCTGCTCTTGGGTTAACCCTGGGGAAGGCGTGCTCTCTCTGTTGCCAGACGGCTGGGGGGGTGGGGGGGGAGTCCCCTGAGCAGGGGAGCATGTTGTCCTGGCTACAACGGGAGGAAGGGGGACAGAGATTCTAGCCGGCATCCGATTCAGCTGGGGCTGGGTCATCCCAGCTCAGAGGTCATGGGTGGCATGCTGGGGAGCCTGTGGCTATAGAGCAGGGCTCTGGGTGCTGCCAGAAGGGGGATCTTGACCGCGTTGCTTCATATTTCTAGGCTGTCTTCTGTTTCAAATGAAGAGAGTGGACAGGAGTATTTCTAAAATCCTTTCCAGCTCTCATTATCTATGAACTTATAAGGAAGAGTTTTCTAACATAAAAATCTGTTCAAAAATGAAACCAACTGTTTTACAGAGTAAAAGGGGGTCCTGTAGCAAGAGGGAAGTTAGGGCGACCCCCACTGCTCTACTTCCAATGACCTTAATCGAAAGCAGCCTTTCTTTAATATAAAGTGAATTCCTCAGGAGCATTCTCCTCTAAACTGAACAAATCTAATAAAAGGTAGTTTACTCAACCTCCTTGTGCCCTATTCCCCACTAGAAAATGGAAGGAGCCCTCAGGTGTGCTTTGAGAAGAGACAAGAAGGGGCAAGAACAGCCAGACAGCCTGGGGCATCAGGATGGAAGCCTCCCGGCTGTTTGTTGAACCGGCCAGGGCCCAGCAAGGTGCTTCCCGAGGCTTCAGCTGCCACAGGAACACTAGCTTTACACAGGCCAACACTGAGTAAAGGAGGTGGGAGGGTAGGAGCTGCTGGAAGGAGGCTCAGAGAGCAGTGTCCCGGCGAGTGCAGAGGCCTTGGTACGAGGAGGACACGTTCAGGCTTCGTGTTTGGCTAGAAGGAGGCTTTGAAAGATTCTCAACCAGGGAACAGTGGTGACGAAAGCAGTGTCCAGGACTTTAAGGATTTGGTGTGGGGGGTAGCTTGGGAAATAAACAAAGGTTCTTACCATGGTAAAAAAAAATACAGAATGGAGACTTTATCATTTTAACCATCCGTAGGTACACAGGGCAGAGGCATGAAGCATCATGATGTTAGTCACTCATCACCACAGTCTATACCTAAAACTTTCCCATCATTTCCAAGAAAAACTCTATTCTACCTTCTGTTTGTATTTTTATTATTATTATTTTTTAAGGATTTTATTTATTTATTTATGAGAGACACACAGAGAGAGAGGCAGAGACACAGGCAGAGGGAGAAGCAGTTTCCATGCAGGGAGCCTGATGCGGGACTCGATCCTGTGACCCTGGGATCATCCCACAAGCTAAAGGCAGACGTTCAACCTCTGAGCCACCCAGGCATCCCAAAACTCCCTCCTTTGTAAGGCAGAATAATATTCCACCTAAGGATATTTTGTTTTATGCACACATCCACTGATGGCCGCTTGGGTTGCTTCCACTTTTTGGCTGTGGTGAATAAGGCTGCCGTGAACAACTGTACAAATATCTCTTTGAGTCCCCGCCTTCAGTTCTCTGGAGATATACCTAGAAGTGGGGTTGCTGAATCATCCGGTAGTCCCATTTTTTTTTTTTTTTAGTTCCATGTTTAATTGTTTGAGGAGACACTGTATTGTTTGGGTCAAACACCAGCCTTTGAAAGAGCCCCAGGAGCTTCACGGAGAGAAGATGATGAAGGCCCATGGAAGGTGGAAGGGAAGGGGCCAAGGCTGAGGGCCAGGCCAGCCTGGGCATTCGTCCATTTGGTCACGGCCAGATTGTGTGACTCCACGTCAGCGCCATCCCTTGCTGAACCTCTGTTTCCCTTCCATTCGTTTATGGAACGCATTTTCATTGAACATCTAGAATGCTCCAGCCACTCTTCTAAGCACAAAGCTGTGCTAATGACAAAACAGATGTGGCCCGTGTTCTCGCTCAACATCTGTCTAAAATGTGGACAGTGAGCCCCGTCACATATGAATGGGCTGACGCGGGGTCTGAGTCATCAGAAGCACTTAATAAAGGGTCCTTTCCTTCCCTCTAACTCGGCAGCTGGATGATCAAGGACACTGTATGTTCTCGTATAAATAACCTCCTGTGGAGGTACTCCTATAAATAACTCTCTTCTAATTCTCTCTTTTTCTCTCTCTCTCTCTTCTAATTCTCATTTCTAAAATGCCCAGAAGACCACAGTGAAAATAACAGCAAACCCAAGGGTGCTGTGGGTGAGGGCAAGGCAGCAAGTGCAAGGGGGGCCTAGGCGGGAGCCGGTTTGGGTGGGCTGGGCGCCTCCAGGGTGGGGGCCCTGGGAGGCGTGGTGGGGAGCCCGCTGGGCCGGTTCACCCTGGCAACTGAAGCTTCCCACGGTGAACAGTGACTGATGCAAACCCAGGGACAAACACAGATCGGCAAACCCCAAAAGCTGGTGAGAGACATGGGACATAAATGGTGGGGCCTGGTCCACACCGCTTGGTGACTTCCGGCCGCAGGCCAGCCCGCAAGCCCGCCCCGGGGGTTCTCGGGGTGGTTCTCCAGCCGGCTGCCACCTATGGAAGGAGAGAAGCCTTCTTCCACTGTTTTTCCCCTTTCCTTATGGTCCCTTTCATTATTTAACACCTTATAATAAAACCAATCCTGGGAACCTGGGTTGGCTCAGTGGTTGAGCGTCTGCCTTTGGCCCAGGGCGTGATCCCGGGATCAGGGATCCAATCTTGCGTTGGGCTCCCTGCGTGGAGCCTGCTTCTCCCTCTGCCTGTGTCTCTGCCTCTCTGTGTGTGTGTGTCTCTCATGAATGAATAAATAAAATCTTAAAAAACAAAACGCTCCTTGCAAGCAGTGATCTTATTCATATTTCTGTGTCTTGTGGGCATAGACCCTGCCCCCGGTGAAGAGGCAGTTAATCTTTGGAGGAGGGAGGCTGCCTCGGGTTGGGTGGAGACCAGCCTGGTGGGGGAGCAGCTGGGGTGTTCCTGTCCTGCTTGTCTCTCAAAGGTTACTCACTGGGCAATTTGGGCCGGTTCTGAGACTGGCTGGAGTGCATGCTCCCCTGCCTTGCCAGGAGTCTGTGAGGTATAAGTGAGTGAACAGTATGAGGAAAGGTAGGAAAGAAGTTTCAATACGTTGAAGGCCTTACCTGGGCTCCTGCCCCATCCTCTTGCTCAGCCATTCTGGGCGGCCCCCACTCCACCTTCCAGAGGTGGGATGCCTTGGCTCACTCCCACCCACTGTATTCCTCTGCTTGATTCCTTCTGGATTAGCTCAGTGTAGTTTTACCCCAAAGACTCTGTCCGAGTTGGCAAGAGTCACATACTGGGCTGCTTGGCTTTTAATAAAGTTTATGATTTAAATCTTGTGCTCTTAACACCTTCTTTGCAAGCCTCAGAGGGAAACAGAAATGTTGAGCTTGTTTACTTATTCCGTTCCTGACACGGAGATCCTCACACCCGGCCAAAGCCCGCGTGTACGTGTGTGTGAGTGTGTGCGTACTAACGCGGAGTTCGGGTGTAGGCTGTGTGCATGCGTGCACTCAGGGGGACAAGAGAAAGCTTCAGAAACACTGGCTGCCTTTCAGACCCTGGCAGGCCCCCAAGACATCGACCGAGCCCTTCAGCATGAAGATTTCCTCGTGAAGAGCAACGAGCTGCATCAGATCCCTCACAGGGAAACCGGCGAAGAGTCTGGCCCGGGGGGACCTGGAGAGGCTGCGGGGAGACCCTTGCGCAGGATCCCAAGGCTCTGGGGTCAAACCCTAGGTGCGTCCCTCCCAGCTGTTTATACCCGAAATGCAATCATGGGGGCTGGGGGGTAGGGGTCCCTGCTGCTCCAGGGCCTGGCCTGGAAACAGGATTTGCTGGACCAGGCAGCAGACGGGAGTCCCCGTGACACCAACCAAGCAGCTGCTGCACGGGCTTGCTCTGCCCGCCCTGCCCTCGGGGGCCCTGGGGTCGTGACATGTGTTGGCACAAACGTTATCAGGGGCTGAGATATTTCCAGTGACACAGCTGTGGTGACGAGGATCCCAGGGCACAGACAAGTGAGCTAAACCATCCGAACCACTGCGGGCCTGCAGGGACTCAGAAGGGAGGCCATGTGTTCCTTGCTGTCGGGGACCTTCCGTGGGGGGTGGGGGGAGAGGGGACCAGAGCAGAGCGGCCTGGGGTTCGGGCAGAGGGGCCTCTCACTTGTGGGGGGAGTGGGGACAAGGCAGGTGCCTTCCGTGAGTCTCAGCCCACGTGGGAGCTCGAGGTACTGGCTGGCCTGGGCTTGTACTCCGTGGCCTGGACTCCATGACGTGATGTCCCGGCCAAGGAATCCAACGTTGGGCCCCAGTCTCCCTGGGTCTCTTTTGTCACAGTGACTAACAGGCTAGGCAGACAAAGCTCACATTCAAGAGCCCATCCCTGCAGGAGGATAACATGGCCCAGCCGATGAGGCAGGCACATTGGCATCTGGGGTTTTTTCCTCCTGAGCAAAAGCAATATGATTGTTGGCATTCGACTCCCCTGGGGGAGGGCACTGCGGCCTCGGCCCCAGCCCGGGCTCCCAGCGGGCAGGCCCAGAGGTGTCTGATGTGCCTTCCTGAGTTCACACAGGGCCAGGACGGAGCCTGGGAGGGGGAGAGTGAGGAGGTGGGTGGTGATTCCCCTGCATGACACTCCCGGTTCTGGGCCTCAGTTTCCCCATCTGTAGGATTTCAGGTAGGGGGAAACAGCACTTGGGGGCTCTCATCAAAGTGGGATGACCTTTCAGACAAATGATGGTCCCGTTGTCAAGTCTTTAGGCAAAACAATATGTGGATTTACTCATAGGCCACGGGGATAATTCTACCCCCAGACGGTGGCTGCAGCCCAGCAGGGTTTCCCTGGCAAAGGACGGCTCTCCCGAGCTGAGGCACACAATGGACAGCCGCTGGGGCCCCGTGTGCTTTCCCACGCATTAGTGCACCCACCTGTGAAGTAGGCACTGTTATTTCCTTATTTTTATTTTCATTTTTTAAAGACTTATTTATTTATTTGAGAGAGAGAGAGTTTGAGGAGAGGGGCAGAGGGAGAGAGAGAGAGAAAGAGAGAGAGAGAGAGAATCACGAGGCAGACTCCCAGATAAACGCAGAGCCTGACATGGGGCTCCATCCCACAACCCTGAGATCATGACCTAGCCCAAACCAAGATTCAGACACTTAACTGACTGAGCCTCCCAGGTACCCCTGGGCACTATTATTTCTATTTTTATTTTGTTTTATTTATTTATTTGAGAAAGAGAGAGTGAGAGGGAGTGTGAGTACACAAGCAGGGGCAGGGGCAGAGGGAGATGTGGGGCTCCATCCCGGGACCCCAGGATCATGACCTGAGCTGAAGGCAGACGCTCAACTGACTGAGCCACCCAGGCGCCCCTGGGAATTATTATTTCTATTTTAAAAATGAGAAAATTGAAGGTCAAAGATGTCCAGTGAATTCTCCGAGACTGCACAGCTCATGCGTAAGCAGTGAAGACGAGACGAGAGCGTAGGTCTCCCTTGCTCTTCAGGGCCAGGGCTCCCACACGCCCAGCTCTACGCCGCTTTTGTTCTCTGGCCGGTCAGCGGGCTGGCACCCTGTCCCCTGCGCCCGGGAGCCGGGTGGCCTGCAGACAGCCAGCCTGAGATGGTACAGCCCCTCTGACCGGTGTCCCCGGCCCGCGGGAAGGCCGCCTGGCTTCTTGAGTTTTCCCCGGAGGCGGGTGACTCCTAAAAGCTGTGGGACCTTCCTGACGTCAGCACTTGTGACAATGGCCAGGGGAGGGCAAGGCCCTCCAGTCACTCGGTCATCCTGGGGCCCACCGTGCTTGAGGGCTCCCCTGTGCCCTGGGAGGCGAGCATGGCAGGAGGGTCACACCGAGGCCCCAGGATGGCCCGCCCCACACGTGGCCCTGCAGGGCCGCCCTGGTAACGGCGCGGGGACTGCACACAGACGCCCCGCAAAGCCTCACTTCCCACAGTCCGAAGGAACAGAATCATCACAACAAGGAAACTCAAGCCCAGGCCAGAGGAAATGGGAGTGTGGATTCCAGCAGGGCCCAGGCGGGGGAGCGCTGCAGTGTCGGCGGACCTTCTCCCCACGCAGCCCGCGCTCCCTCTTATTGAACGTGGGTCAAGTTATTCACCCGCACAAGCGAGGCTGAAGCGCTGGGGCAGCTGGGGAGGCACCGGACCGGACAGACAGACAGACACAGGGAGGAGCAGCTGCTCAGGGAGGAAGAGGGGAAGGTGGGCTCACGGTGGGAACAGCTGACCTGCCTGCGGATCCTTCAGATCCCCTGTGAGCAGGAGGGTCGCTGCTTCCTCACACCATGTGACGAGGGGCCCGAGGCGGCATCACTGACGCTTTACACCTCACGACTTTCTCACCAAGGGCTGAAGGAGGGAGCCTGCACAGTGCGTCATCTCTCATCCTTGGGGAATAGATGGCACCCAGAGCCGGACAGCACACGCTCCTGGCGTGACTCATCCAGCCTGCAGCGGACAAGGGGGCGTTTTCTTCCCTTGTTCCCTCTGCTGTCCCTAGGCTGGCCCGGATGCCTCGTGCCCTGCAGGCTGGCAAGTCTCCTCAGAGTCCCAGCTCACGGGGAGCCTCCCATCTGGCTTCAAGCTCTGATGGTGCCCGGGGTTAGTGAAAGGAACCGCCGAGAAACACCAGCAAACAGATGGCCCCAGCTTTGACCCCAGGCCCAATGGCTTCCTGGCCTTGTAATGTGGAGCGACTCTTCCACGGCTCCAGCCATGGCCTGCTCTTTACTACCTCGAACAGCCCCCATGGTCCCTGGGCCTGGACACTTTCCAGAGTTGACACACACAGGTGCTTTTCTTTTTCTTTTTCTTTTTTTTTTTGGCGGCGGGGGGGGGGGGGGGCGGTGATCAACCTCTCATGGCGGCTGTGGTTAGGTCACTGGTGGTGTGGCTTAGGCTCCCCCAAGTTGGCCTTCTTCTCCCGTGCATTAGAGATCTTTCACAGTGTGGACTCATCCAACCTCCTTTTAAGCTATGTTTGCGGCCACCATGTCTTCTCCTCCATGGTCTTTTTTCTTTTTAAAGATTTTATTTATTCATTTATTTGGAAGGGAGAGAGCACAAATGGGAGTGCGGTGGGGCAGAGGGAGAAACAGACTCCCTGCTGAGCAGGGAGCCTGCAGTGGGGCTTGATCCCAGGACCCCAGGATCATGACCTGAGCTGAAGGCAGACGATCAACCACTGAGCCACCCAGGTGCCCCACTCTCCTCCATGGTCTTAAGCCAAGATCTTGACATTAGACTGCTTGCAATCCCCAAATACCCTATGGCCTTTGCCCCCTTCCTGTTTTTGCTCAGGCCTTTTCTGCCTCCCCCATCCTTGAACTCCTTTGCTGGCAAAATTCAGTTTGCCATTCAAGATCAAACTTGTAGGTCTATGAAGAGCATTGCCTGCTCTTCTGTGCTCCCAGATTTTATTGGGATACCTTTCTTCCACTGGACTGAGGTCTCTAACAGAAGTGGCCACAGTCGAAGAGCACGAGCCCTGGAGACGGAGCTGGGTTTAACCTCTGGCCCTACCACTTATGAGCTACAGGACCAGGAGAAAGTTGTTTCATTGCCCCATGCTTCATCTGTAAAACGGGAACAACAGCACCTGCTTCATAGGATTGCTATGACAATGAAATGAGATAAACATGGGAAGTGCTGACACCTGAGCCTGACACCTGGAAGGCATGCCCCAAACTGCTGTTTGCATCTGTGGAGCCCAGAACACAGAAGAGTCTGAATACTGAACTGAGGGCTCTGGTGGCAGTTTGTGTGGGCAGATTACTTGAATCCTGAAGAAGGTCCATGTGTGATGACTGGGCCAGCAAATTGAAGGATGTGAGTATTTAACTCAGAGAAATTTCAAACATTCACGATAATGGAACAGTATAACGAACCTGGTGCATCTGAACCCGTTTCAACAGGTACCAATTCACGGCCCATCTTTCCATATGTATGACTGGCCTCTCACCACCTCCCCAGCACACATACTGGATTATCCTAAAGCAAATGGCAGATGTGAAAAAAGCAATTTTGTTTTACACTCTTAAAGGAGTTTTCAAAAAGGAAACACATAATCATATATTATTCCTCATGGGTTATGGCTTGTGACCTAGTAGAAGGTGGCCTTATTTTCAAGGGAAAGGTTGAAGAGAGGCTGAGAGGTCAAGGGGTAGCTGAAGGCTCCCGCTGGGAGTCCAGGGCTCTTTCCAGGACATCTAGGAAAGCTTGTGGATCTCAGAACACTCTCTCACCCCAGACTCTAACTAGTTTTGTTTTTGAGAGAGAGAGAGAGAGAGTAAGAGGGGGTAGGGGGTGGGGAAGGGAGGGGAGAGACAGAATCTTGAGCAGGCTCCACACTCAGCATGGACCTGGTGTGGGGCTCGATCTTAAAATCCTGAGATGGTGACCTGAGCTAAAACCCAGTTGAGTGCTTAATGGACTAGGCACCCAGGCACCCCGAGGCTAATGAGTTCTTAAACATCTTTTAGCCAGCCTGAGATATTCCACCTCAAAAAATTAAATAATAGCAGTCTTTTCCTAATTCAGAGGAAAAAACAAGTTAATGGATGAAATTCTCAATTGCAAGTTCTCCTCTCAAATATTTTCCTTAAACCTTGTGGTCTCTGTGTCCATTTGTCTGCAATTGAGTGCTGGTAGACCATAGAGTGAATAAACAAATAGTGAGATGAGATTAATGGAAACCCTGGAAACAGCTGACCAGTGTAATCTGACAGTTTTCTGTGGACACATCTGCTTGTGATTTTATATTTTGCAGTATGATACATGTTCTGCAAGTGAAATTGTTCCTGCTTCATGGTGACAAAACGAGCAACATTGGGTTCCCAGGCCTGTAAACAGCACCGTCTCCCAGGTGTTCTTCCACCTGGCAGGATTTCGCAGCAGCTGCTCGGGCTGAGGCAGGCAGGGCTAGAGCCCAGGTGTGGGGGAACCTGCCAGCAGGGGCCACATCGGACTCGCCTGCCTCCGAGTGCCAACACAGGTGGACAGGAATCTCCACAGGAGGGGGGCAGGGGAGCCAGCAGGTTGATCCCTCCCCGGGTAGATGCAGAAATGGAGAGAGGCAGAAAACACATTCTCATACATGTCCACCCAGAATAATTTCTTATTGAGCGTAAGGCCCAAGAGAGACACCCAAACTGGGAATTTTCTTTTATTTTTTCCTTTTTTTTTCTCCAAACTGGGAATTTTCAAGCACAGGTTCTCTGGTTCCTTTATTTTTGGTATTTGCAGTTCCTGTCGGCTGCTATGGCTCCCACATCCCTGAGCTAATACATCGGGTACACCCCAATGAAGCCCAAGGAGTCCCGAGTGGAGGCCCCTCGGTCACACCCTGGCTGCTCCCCCACCTGAGCTCAAGCTCCAGAAACGCAGCTAGATGTAATGGGGACCTGGCTCAGGGCCTAACAGGGCAGGAGGGAGGAGGCAGGTGGGAACCGACTCTAGAGAGCTGGAAGGAGGCTGCCAGTGCAGAGCTGGCGCCGGACCCGCAGGAGGCCCACTCCTCTGAGGACACGCCCGGCCAGGCCCGCCAGGCCCAGCCAGCCTTGGCTCCTCCGCCCCTGCCTTCACCCGGGGCAACGCGGTTCCTGGCCAGCCGCGGCCCGCTGCGGCGCTGGCATCTGAGGACTCCTCTGCTTGCATCAGCAGACTGGATGAGACTCAAAGAAAGACAAGGCACACAGCTTTTAAATAACTTTATAATTTCCTGATGGATTTAGTTTGTGAATAAAAAAGAAAAAATGGACAAAGTGTTTACAATAATTATCAAGGCAAAGTTGACCATAACACAATTTGTTTGTAATGTCATTATCCTGTCAGTGACATGACTCCGGCCGTCACACACACACACACACACACACACACTTGAAGGCAGCGGGTGCATTTGCATCACAGACATGATCATTGCAGCTGCTACTGTCACCACAAGGAACTCAAGCTAGAAGGAGTCGTGCCCGTGCGTTGAGAGAGGGGAGCAGGTCCTGGGGACATCAGGCCTGCACCCCGGCCGCCCTGAGCGCTCAGTGGGGTCCCGGGCAGGCGAGCCGGGGGTGCCCGCCACACCACGGCGGATCGCAGTTACTGGCGGGCACGGGCAGGAGAGCTGGGCTCACAGCCGGAGGCTGAATTCTCTGGCTTGGCCGCGTTCCTGTCCTTGCCCCACTGGGGTCCAGAGAGGCAGCCCTGGCCAGGGTGGCAGGCGGCCTGAAAAGCTTTAAGGGAAAGCATCCGGGGACCGAAGCCAGAAGGAAGTGAGACGTGAGTGTGGCCCTTCGGCCTGCGTGCCAGGGGTGGGGTGTCGCTGGCTGCTATAGCACCTACTGGCAGGAAAGAGGCTGAAGGAGCGTGGGGGGGGGGGGGCTCCCACACAGGATCAGGCACACTGACAAGGGACCCAGGCAGGTCTGAGGGTGGTTACAGGCTCACACACTCCGAAACCTCTACCCCGAGGTCCTGAGGATGTACAGGGGATCTCTGGCACAAATGGGACCCTCAGAGCCCCAGATTCCAATTCCTTTGACTCAGCAGTTGTCTCTGTCCCCCAGGCAGTCCTACCTGGAGAGTGTTTCCAAGTGGGGAGCCTGGCTGTCACCTCAGCCCAGCTTGGGAGAAGGGGTAGGAGTTCGACTGCCCCGTAGCTTGAATTCCTTTATTAACATGATATCGCTTTGCATTTTTTAAAAACACAGCTCTTTAACTGTTCAGTTCTACAAACTACTTTTTAATATCTTAATCATCTCAACAATGGACACAATGTAACTGCCCCAATGCTCTGAACCACACAGACAATATTGACAAGCAGAGAAACAAAAGAGGTGGGATGGGTCAAAGATCCGCTCCCCCCAAATCAATCCCTAAAACCACCTTTCCCCCAAAAGAGTCAGGAGAAGAAATACCTACAAGAGGGTCACAGCACTCACTAAACACATTGGGGAAAAAATCAGGAGACACTTGGTTACAGTTTTGACACTAAAAAGTCTGGAAACAGTTTTTGCTTAAAAAGAGTAAGTGAAGACAGCCATTTTGTTCAGAAGGATTTCCCTGTAATGTGTGTGTGTTTTTTCTTGCCCAGACATTCCCTTAGTCCACGTGGGGAAAACTCCAGATTCTTTTAAAAACAATTCTTTGACCAGTTCAAGTCGTTGTCCTGAGAAGCACTGGCAGTGATGGAGGGTTGGCCTTGCAGGCTTGGCAAAGGGTGGGATGCCCTACTGCATCTACGCTCTGTCCTCACCTGCTTTTCCACAGCTCTGAACTCTTGTGGGTGGGAGGTAAGGCTGGAGAGGCAGACATGGATGTTACTGATATGACGGACACAGGGCCCACCATGACTCAGGAAGCGCCATGTGAAGGACACATTCCAAGTAGCAACGTATTCCTTGATTTGCTCTTTCCTCAAAACCCCTGAGGGTAGCTGGTGGGCTTGTGCTTCACTACTGGGGTCAAAGGGGAGGACAGGATGGTTCTGGGATCAGCAGGACTTTCTAGCAGCAAATCCAAATGCCAATCCTGAACGTCATAGGGGAGGGATCAGCTCAGCAGTTGACTAAAACTTTGTGAGGATTTCCTCTTCCTCTTCTGAGGAGTGGGTGAGCCAACCAGCTCCTTGTGGAAAACCAAACAGATTTTCAGTGACAAAAGGTGAAAAAGGTGCCAAGTCACACTGACACTATCAACACTGAAGGCAGTCTTGGGTCCCATCTGCTTTACTAGTATTTCTAATGATCAACTGTAAGGGAGAGAAGCATTTAGCTCTTCATTAGACTAGAAGATACCAGGTTAAAGGTTAGAGCTAAGATGGATTTGGGGATTCTCATTCATATTTCTTAATCTATTAAAGCCCATTTACAATCTTTTCCATTTCAAATGGTACCCAAGTCCTTGTAAATCTCAATTGAGATACTTCATCAAGGACTCAATGAGTACCTGGGATAGAGGTATATGAAAAGATGAAAAAAAATCACATTGTATTTTTTTAGTCATGAGCCCTGCATTGGATCCCACCCACTCTTCTTCCTGTCCCCTTTTATGATGACCTTGATTTGGGGCACAGATCTCTAGGTGCTAAGGGGCAACTAGACTTGCCAACGGAATGGATGAGTTTGGTGAAAGGAATAGGCAACGTGCAGTGAGTTTTCAAGGCTACAGACCTTCGCCAGCAGTTGAGTGACTTTGTGAAACCATGAAAATCAGAGGAGTGTCATGCAATGATAAGTCTTTGTGTGATAGAAACTGCACATTTAGTAAAAGTTGGCTTGATGAATGAGCTCAACTTGGTAAGATGCTCTATGTACTAGACACTGTATTAATTTTTCCCCTGTAATATAAAGTCAGGTCATGTTTGTTATTAAAGTTTGGCCAGAGCCTACTTTCATCTAGAACCAAACAGTCCCCAGAACCATTTGAGATGCTAGGATGACCACCCAAGAGGAATCAAGGTGCTTCCCTGGTATGGTTCACAGATACCAGACATATGATGTTTGTCCCAGGAGTTGTTCTTCTTAGAAACACTGCCAGAGGTCTTCCATAAGGTTTTGGAGGGGAAGCAACAGGAAGGGTTGGAATGAAAAGGGGACGAAAGGAAGTGCAGTCAGAGTCACACAGCAGGTGGGTGAGTGTGGCAGATACTGTATTTGAGAGTAGAGACAGAATGCGCAGGATCTAGTGAGACCTGACTGATGCCCTCCCCTGCCAAACCTGCTGGAGAATGGCAGCCAGGGCCACATCACTTCTCCGGGCATGGCCTCCTGCCTGTCTGCTCTGGCCTGCTGTAGTCCTGTGAAGGGTATCATCAAACCTCAGTTCTCTGCATTATGGTAGATAAAGTGACGTTCCAATACTTCAGGCCTAAGTACTGGGGACTTTCTATATGATTTATGGGCAGTGCAATAAATAAACAGAATTGAGGTGACTGAGCACAAACGACCACTACTTACTATCTAATCCCTACATCTCCCACCTCCCCCACTTCTGGCCAGCCTGGCTATCAGGAAGCATCTCAGTAAGAAGTTTATGAGCAGAGCCCACTTAACCTTCGATAAGAAACAGTCTACAGCTTCTCACAGGACAGACTGTTTTACACCAGGGAATTAGGGCAGCTGGAGATATGACCATATAAGTTAATGGGACAGTTGAGGGCTGCTGGTGGGAAGATACTGGGCTGATGGCCGTGGGTCACTTTACAGGCAGCACCAGATTCTCTGGAGGAATAACTGGGGAGGGGGAAGGGGGAGAATGCAAGGGAAGCACATCTAGCCCAGCAACTCTTATCAGAAGATGTGAGTGTCTGGTGGGCGTCTGGCCAGAGAGGTGGTCAAAGGGCTAGATTTGGGTTAAGTAGTCTCTTTCTTGGTGCCTGATTATTTATGACTGCCACTGTCTAAGCTTGGGAAGATGCCCTTCAAGATGTCAATACCTTCAACGGGATTTGCAATGTTAGGGTCAATTTTCTGATCTGTGACACGGGGCTGGCCAGGTTCCATGCAGTGTGCGCAGATGTGTTAAGAAAACACTATCCACTGCTGTAGCCACCCCCGCAAACGCTACACTCTTGTAGAGTAACAGCAACAACAACAAAAATCCTGAACCATCAACTAAGATCCTGCAGGCAAGTAAGCAACTCAGCTTCGTGCTCCCCAAACTCATCAATTCCATTACAGTGAGCAATGAGAAAGGCTCATTGTGGAAGATTCTTCTGGAAAAGAGGACTTCTACTAAGATAAAAGGAGTGGGGAGGGGAAGGGCAGGCCTTCTGCTGCTTTGATTCAATCAGGTATGTCTCATGGAATCCTTTATACTTCTCCATTCCTGGAGAGAGACTTTTTTCAAGGATGGGTACCTAACAGTGACTTACACACAGTAGGCATTTCATAAATATTCTTTGCATGAAAGAATGGAGAAAGGAATGTGTGTGGGATGAGAAATATTCACTGTGCCAGAGGAGGTTCTAGACAATGCACAAGCCATGGTTCTGTGGGAAGGGAGGAAGGCTAGTCATGAACATCAGCAAACACTGGGCTGCAAGAATAGGGAACGTGGGTGGTGGGTAGCATCAAGGGTCTATCTAGCATGCCAATGAAGGGGAGCTTTAGAAGAAACCAGCCTGGCCCCACAGAACGGTCATCTTCTAAAGAAGCAGAGCTGCGGGTGGTGACGGCAGGGCCTCAGGTCAAACCTCAGGTCAAACCCTTCTTCTCTTTCAGATCGAGATATATGATCTGACAGACTAAATAGAATAGGGTCAAAGGTCTTAAGCAAGAGGGACCAGGGGGAGAACTGTCCACACCATCCTCTTGTTAACTGGCTGAGGAGGGCAAGGATGAGTGAGATAAACAGGGCTGGATAAAGACTCCAAACTTGGGGTATTAGTGTTCACTAAGCCATCATGAGGCCTTGCAGCTCCCCTGCATGAAACATTACATGTGAAAGCAAGCAAAAGAGACAGTAAAAAGAAGAGTCAGTTTCTCTTTGTCTCTGTTCTCTTTTCCCCTCTCTTTTTTAAAGATTTTTTTTTTTAACCCTTTTAGGAGAAAGCACCTATTGTAATATTAGAACACTCAGCTCTCTTAGTCCATTGGGAAGTTTCTTTCAATATGCTGAACTCCAAGGAGATTCCAGATTTACTTCTCGTGTCAAGGACAGAAGGAAAAAGGGCTCTCTACTCCATGTCCCTCTATTAAGGGCAGAACCACCAGCTTCCACAGTTGTCCACTGCTGATGACTGGATGGCAGTTCTTCACGGAAATCTGGCCACTTACCAACCTGGACATCAAGAAAATTAGTGTAGAGACAATATCCAAAGTAGAAAGGCAGAGTTAAGCGGTCAACTGTAGAAAGGGTGCTGGAATCACACTTGAAGGACCAACCAAGACAGGATACAGTTTGTAGTGTTTTTGGGTGCCAAGAAGTTTCTGGGTGCCCGTTCCTTATAGCTCTTCTTTCTTGGCTCCCGGATTTACTATAGCAGGCTGCTGGGCTGGCCACTCCCATGAAGCAGGGTCAGGAAGACTCTTCTAATGCGTTGACCACTTGCTCCAGGATATCGGGGCAATGATCTGCTATCTGCTGGAGAATGGCATTGGCAAACTCCTGTAGTTCTGCATTGTCCCGTTCACCTTTTTCTAACTCATTCTGAAGCTGAAAGGGAAAGGAAAGATGGGCTTCAGATAAAATTAAATGATCCTGTTTGCACTGGGTTAAGAATTATTGTTCATGAACAAAGAAATGGCATTTCTAACAACAAGAGGGAATGGAGGGCATTATGCTAAGTGAAACAAACCAGAAAGACAAATACTGCATGGTATTGCTTGTAAGTGGAATCCGGGGGGGAAAGGAGTCACATTCACAGAAACACAAAGTAGAACAGTAGCTACCAAGGGCTGGGGAGTTGGGGGAAATGGAGACAGGTTGGTAAAAGGGTACAAACTTTCAGTTATAACATGAACTGAGGATCTAATGTATAATATGACTACAGTTGATAACATTGTACTGCATTATTATTACATATGCTAAAAGAGGGGCGCCTGGGTGGCTCAGGTGGTCAAGTGTCCAGACTCTTGGTTTCAGCTCAGGTCATGATCTCAGGGTTGTGGGAATGAGCCCCATGTCGGGCTCTGCACCAAGCACAGACCCTGCTTGGGATTCTCTCTCTCCCTTTCCTTCTTCCTCTACGTTAAAAAAAAAAAAAAATCCTAAGAGAGTAAAAAAGTGTTCTCATAAGGAAAAAAAGAAAGAAATATTTGAGATGATATATGTGTTATCTCGACTGTGGGAATCTTCATAATGTGAATCAAATCATCATGTTGTACACTTATATCACAGTTTTGTCAATTAAACCTTAATAAGCTGAAAATGAAAAAAGAAATGACCAAAAAAGTAGAGGCTTCTATGGGAAGTCTTCCTGCAACAAAGTTAACAACCAGGAAGTGGCACTTTCCCCTGGCTGGCAGCGCAGAGGCCGCACGATGCCTGGAGTTACTGTAAAAGACGTGAACCAGCAGGGGTTCATCAGAGCTCTGGCAGCCTTCCTCAAAAAGTCTGGGAAGCTGAAAGTCCCTGAATGAGTGGACACTGTCAAGCTGGCCAAGCATAAAGAGCTTGCTCCCTACGATGAGAACTGGTTCTACACACAAGCTGCTTCCACAGCACGGCACCTGTACCTCCGGGCAGGCGCTGGGGTTGGCTCCATGACTAAGATCTACGGGGGACGTCAGAGAAACGGGGTCATGCCCAGCCACTTCAGCACTTCAGGCTCTAAGAGCATGGCCTGCAGGGTCCTCCAAGCCCTAGAGGGCCTGAAAATGGTGGAAAAGAACCAAGATGGGGGCCACAAACTGACACCTCAGGGACAGCGGGATCTGGACAGAATCGCCGGACAGGTGGCAGCTGCCAACAAGAAGCATTAGAACAAATGCTGGGTTAATAAATTGCCTCATTCGTAAAAACAACAACAACAACAACAACAACAACAACCCGGAAGTGTACATGTTAACATCAAATGTTTGTTCATGAAGGTGTGACTAGTCTGAGTCCCAGAGATGGTAATCCAGCCCCAGAGCTCTCACGCCAGATGGAATATTCTCCCCACTGTGTCACAGTATCACAACCATGCCCAGCATGAGGAGAGGGGTACAGGCATGATCTCAGGATCTTAGTCTTGCATAATGGTCCTTGTCCTAGGCAAACTTATATTTAAAAGACCTATCCTGTTTGCTATGTACCACTTGTATTCAGTATGTTGGACTATCTGCTAATTTAGCTAAAGATTATGCTGAGAAACACAGAAGACAGTCCTCTGTTTAGGATTAAGTATAATTCTAACTTCTTATTGTTTCAAACACCATCTTGGACATTCCTTCAAGCATTAAACCAGCATTTAGTAAGGGCCTACTGTGTGCTAGGTCCTGAAAGGTGAATGGATTTGGTCCTTGCCCTGGAGATAACCCATTTAGGTTAATGGAAGAGACAAACACAGAAATGGATAATTAATTGGCACAGAGTTTGGTGAGTGCCACAACCAAGGCCTACACATGTGCTCCAGGGGAAGAACAGGAATCGCTGTGCATCCTGGAGGGGTCTGGGAAGATGTTACTGCGGGCAATATCTGATGTAGCTCTCAAGAATGGGGTAGGAGTCTGTAGAGGAGATCAAAGAAGAGGCTCTCAAGTAGATGAAAGAAATGCAGATGTGCAGAGCATCGGAAGGGCTTGGCATAGAGCTAGGGAAGATGGAACCCTTCCATGTGGCTGGAGCATAAGGTAAGGGGACTGGGGAGGGGATGGCAGGAAATGAAACTGAAGAGGCAGAGTGGGGCCAGACTGCAGCTTTATAGCTAAGCAGTTCAGAGTTAATCTGGCTAACAAACAAACAAACAAACAAACAAGGAAGTCTACTAAGAGTTTTTAAATAGTGCGGGGACGTGATCAGCTTCATGTTCTGAGAAGGGAACTGTGAAGATACATGCACATTAGACTGAGTGGAAGGAAAAATAAGCTGAGGGAGGTTCCTGTGGCAGGGGATATGGAGCAGGGCCAGGGGACATGGAGGGCAACAGATGGGCGGGCTTCCCAAAGGTAGGGTGATAGGAGTTGAAGTTCAGTGAGAGGGGATGGAGGATCATTTTGACAGTTCTGGTTGGGGACATGAGGCAAATAAGACTGAAAATACAGAAGGCAGAGCAAGTTTTAGGAAAGGAGAGAGATAAACGCTGAATTTCAAGTGTATTAAGGATGTGGGCTTTGGAGTTAGGCTACCTCGATCTCAATGTCAGCTGGCACTTACTAGTTTGTAGGACCTGGACCTTTCTGAGCCTCAGTCTTCTCATTTATAAAATGGGGCAAATACATTTATAGGGTTGCTTTAAGGATTTAATGAGATATTCATATAAAGTGTAGTACAATGCCCGACATAGAATGTTAGATGTTGTTATTAATTATTGTTAAATTGGTAAGATTACCTTGACAGAGCATGTAGATTAAAGAGCAAACAGAACCCAATTTTAATTACACTGCTGACAGAAGCTACATGCTATGAGCCAAGAATTAGCATGCTGCTTCTTCAAATATATCAAAGAGTTGGGAATAGATTTTGCAATCTTCTTTCTGTTAAATGAGGACATGCAAGGACCAGATTTAGACTACACTAAGTCTCCCTCTCTCTCTCTCTCTTTTTTTTAGGATTTTACTTATTTGAGAGACAGCAAGAGCGAGAGTGAGAGAGAGAGAATGGAGGGGGAAAGGCACGAGCAGGGGAAAGGCAGAGAGGGAGAAGTAGACTCCCCGCTAAGTAGGGAGCCTGACTCAGGGCTCAATCCCAACACCCTGGGATCATTACCTGAACTGAAGGCAGACACTTAAACAACTGAGCCACCCAGGCACTCCTAGACTACACTAAGTCTTAACGCATCTCAAGGTCTGGCTGTCCTATGAAAGAAGCCAAAGAAGCCAGGTGTCTTTTTAAATACAGCTGCACAGACTATAACCCAGAAAGACTGCCAGGTGAAGAGGCTACTAGTCTCAAATGTCTCGAACAGAACTGAAGTCAACCATGCAAAGTAACGGAGGAGGGTTACCAGATTATAAAACATACTGCAAAAAGACACTAATTAGCAGAGTATAATACTGATAAAATTAGATCACAGGGATTTAGAATATGATCAGGAGGCATTTGAAATCGATGAATTATATTAGGTCAACTAGGCCTCATGGTTGGATTCCTGCTCATACCATATGTAAGCATAAATTTAAAATTATCTAAAGATCTAAATTTAAAAATTATGCCACGAGTATATATTCTTCTCATGCCCACACAAAGCATTCTCTAGGATATCATATGTAAAGCCATAAAACAAATCTTAATAAATATAAGATTGAAATCACATCAAGAGGGACACCTGGGTGGTTCAGTGGTTGAGCATCTGGCTTCGGCTTAGAGTGTGACCCCGGGGTCCTGGGTTGGAGTCTCGCACTGGGCTCCCTGCAAGGAGCCTGTTTCTCCCTCTGCCTTATGTCTCTGCCTCTCTCTCTGTCTCTCATGAATAAATGAAAATGGAAATACAATATACCAAACCTGTGGGATACAGGAAAAGCAGTTTTTTAAAAAAGATTTATTTATTTATTTGAGAGAGGGGAGTAGAGGGGTGGAGGGAGATGGAGAGAGGGAATCTCAAGCAGACTCCCCACTGAGTGTGGAGCCCAACACAGGGCAGGGCTTGATCCCACAAACCTGAGATCATGACCTGAGCTAAAACTGAGAGTTGGAGGCTTGCTGGACTGAGCCACCCAGGTGTCCCTAAAAGCAGTTCTTAAGAGGGAAGCTCTTATTATTATTATTTTTAAAGGTTTTATTTATTTATGAGACACAGGCAGAGGGAGAAGCAGAAGGGGGGGGGGGGCGGATAGCCCGGGTGGCTTAGCGGTTTAGTGCTGCTTCGGCCCAGGGCGTCATCATGGAGACCCAGGATTGAGTCCTGCATCGTGCTCCCTGCCTGGAGCTTGCTTTGCCCTCTGCTTGTGTCTCTGTCTCTCTCTGTCTCTCAGGAATCTTAAAAAAAAAAAAAAAAAAGCAGAAGAGGGAAGCTATTAGTAATAAATGCCTACAGTAAGAAGCAAGACAGAGCTCCATCTAACTTTGTATCTCGAGGATCCCTGGGTGGCTCAGCGGTTTGGCGCCTGCCTTTGGCCCAGGGCATGATCCTGGAGTCCTGGGATCGAGTCCCACATCGGGCTCCCGGCATGGAGCCTGCTTCTCCCTCCTCCTGTGTCTCTGCCTCTCTCTCTCTCTCTCTCTCTCTGTCTATCATAAATAAATAAATCTTTAAAAAAAATAACTTTGTATCTCAAGGAACGTGAAAAAACCCAGTTAGTAGAAGGAACAAAATAACAAAGATGAAGGTGAAAATAAATGAAATAGAAACTAAAAAGACAACAGAAAAGATCAATGAAACCAACAGCTGGTCTTCCGAAAAGGCAAGCAAAATAGATAAACCTTTAGCGAAACTTATCAAGAAAGCAAGAGAACTCAAATAAATAAAATCAGAAATGAAAGAAGAGATGTTACAACTTATACCAGAGAAATGCAAAAGAATCAAAAAAGACTACTATAAAAAATTATAGGCCAACAAATTGGACAACCTATTAGAAATGGATAAATTCCTAGAAACATACAACCTACCAAAACTACATCATGAAGAAATAAAAAATCTGAAGAGACACTTAGCAAGGAAACTGAATCATTAATCATTAATCAACCTTCAAACAAACAAAATCCAGGACCAGATGACTTCACTAGTGAGATCTACCAAACACTGAAAGAAGAATGAATACTAATCCTACTCAAATTCTTCCAAAAATAGAAGAGAGGGATGCTCCCAGATTTATTTTACAAGGCCAGCATTACTCTGATACCAAAACTAGGAAACGACACCACAAAGAAAAAAATTGCAGGCTAATATCCCTGATGAACATAGATACAAAGATCCTCAATGAAGTATTAGCAAATTGAATTTGATACTTCATTAAAAGGATCACACACCATGATCAAGGAGATTTATTCCAAGGATGCAAGGATGCTTCAATATCTGTAAGAGAGTAAATATGATACACCACATTAACAAAATGAAGAATAGAAATCATTCTACTTGATGACCTTTTCAACAGATGCAGAAAAAGCATTTGACAAAATTCAACATCCATGTATGATAACAAAGAGGGTACAGAGAGAATATACCTCAACATAAAATAAAGGAAAAAAAAAAGACAAAAGGACAAGGATTGGTATCACTGATTATGGAAGTGGTACTACAAGCCTAATAACCTAATAGAAAACTGGTCAGAGGATATGAACAAAAACTCACTGAAGAAATGCAAATGGCTAGTAAGCACATAAAAAATACTCAACTTCGATTAGTAATTAAAGAAATACAAATTAAACAAGATAGGGTTTTGTTCTCTCTATCACACTGGCACAAGTCTTTTAAAGACTGTTAACAATCAGGGCATCTGGGTGGCTCAGTGGTTGAGCGTCTGCCTTCGGCCCAGGGCGTGATCCTGGGATCCTGGGATTGAGTCCCACATCGGGCTCCCTACATGGAGCCTGCTTCTCCCTCTGCCTGTGTCTCTGCCTCTCTCTCTCTCTCATGAATAAATAAAATATTAAAAAAAAATATTGTTAACAATCAGTGTTGGGGAAGTGGGTACTTTTATACTACTACGGGAATACAGTGAGCAATTTGGACTCATTAACCAAATTTAAACACAAATATCCTTTGACCAAATAATTCCACTCTTAAGAGTCTACTCTATAGAAATATCAGTAAGAAATTCAAGAACAGATACACAAGTTTGTTTGCCAAGACAATTTGTAAGAACAAAAATTTACTAACAACCTCAGTGTCAAACAAGAGATGAGAGAGACTGGTATGTTTGGAGAGATATATGCACGTAATAAAAGTGAAATCCAAAACTATTAAGAATGGTTAGATTGAGTGGATGGAAGGACCTTTTCAATTTTACCCGATCTGTTTTTTTTTTTTAATTCTTTTTAAAAACACTGAAGTATAGTTGACACACAATATCACCTTAGTTTCAGGTGTACAATACAGTGACTTAACAAATCTGCATGTTATGCTATGTTCACCATATGTGTAGTTACCATCTGTCACCATATGACACTATTACAATACCATTGATTATATTCCCTATGCTGGACCTTTTATTCTCATGACTTATTCATTTTATAACTGGAAGCCTATATTCCTCATTTCCCTATCCATTTTGCCCAGCCACCTACCCTGCTTCCTTTGGCACCAGCCAGTTTATTGTATTTATGGATCTCTTTCTGCTTTATGTTTATTCATTTGTTTTTTTTTTTTAATTCCACATATAAGTGAGATCATATGGTGTTTGTCTTTCTCTAATTTCACTTTGTATAATACCCTATAGGTCCATCCAGATTATTACAAGTGGCAAGACCTCATTCCTTTTTTATTTTTACTTATTTTTATTTATTTATTTTTAAAGATTTTATTTACTTATGAGAGACACGGAGACATAGGCAGAGGGAGAAGCAGACTCCCTGTAAGGAGCCTGATGTGGGACTAGATACCAGATCCTGAGATCACGCCCTGAGCTGAAGCAGACGCTCAACCGCTGAGCCACCCAGGCGTCCCTCATTACTTTTTTTTTTATAGCTAAGTAATATTCTATTGTATATTTGTATGTGTATAGATCTATCTGTCTCTCACATATCACATCATCTTCATCATTCCTCTATTGACAGTTGTCACCTGAGTTGCTTCCATAATTTGGCTATTGTAAATAATGCTGCAATAAACATAGGGGTACATATATCTTTTCTAATCTAATCAGTGTTTTAATTTGCTTTAGGTAATTGGCCGTAGAGGAATTACTGGATCATATGGTACTTCAAGTTTTAATTTTTTGAGGAATTTCCAATACTGTTTTCCACAGTAGCTGCACTGATTTACATTCTTGCCAAGAGTGCACAAGGGTTTCCCTTTCCGCACATCCTCACCAACACTTATTACTTCTTTTCTTAGTCTAGCCATTCTGACAGGTGTGAAGTGACATCTCATCACGGTTTAATTTGCATTTCCTTAATGATCAGTGATGTTAAGCATCTTTTCATGTCTTCTGGCCATCAGTATGTCTTCTTTGGAAAAATGTCTATTCAAGTCCTCTGCCCATTTTTAACTGGATTAGTTGGGTTTTTTTTTCTTCTTTTTTTGGTGATGAGTGGCATAAGTTTTTTTTAGTATATTTTGGATATTAACCTCTTACTGGATGTATCAGTTGCAGATATTTTCCCCCATTCAGTAGGTTACCTTTTTGTTTTGTCGATGGTTTCCTTTACTGTGCAAAAGCTTTTTATTTTGGTATAATTCCAATAGTTTATTATTATTATTATTATTATTATTATTTTTTTTTTTTTTTTCCCCTCACCCAAGGAGACAAATCTGGAAAAATGTGGCCAAGGCAAATGGCAAAAGAAATTACCATGTTTTCTCCTAGGATTTTTATGGTTTCAGGTCTCAATTTAGATCTTTAATCCATTTTGTTTATATACTTCTGTACTGTTTGATTTCATGTCACAAGCAGCATCAATGTAATAAGAAATATGGATAAAAATATATAATATAAATATTCAAAGCTGCATGGATTTTTAACATGTAATTATGTAATTCTGATATAGACACCGAAAAGGGACAAATAAAAATGTATAAAATATTCATTCAAAAAGTATTGACTGTTTGCCAATGAAAAGGAATTTAGTTCTGATACATGGTATGAGATGAACCATGAATACCTATGCTAAATGAAAGAAGCTAGTCACAGAAGACCACATATTATAGGATTCTATTTTTATTTTATGTCCAGAATAGGCAAATCAAAAGTCAGAAAGTAGATTAGAAGCTGCCTAGAACTGAAGCAGGATAGGGTAATTGGGAGTGATTGCAAATAAGTATAGGTTTCTTTTTAGAATGATGAAAATATTTGAAAATTGATGTGCTGATGGTTGTACAGTTCTGAGAATGTACTAAACCTACTGAATTGTGCACTTTAAACAGGTTAAGTGTATAGTGTATGGATTATGGCTCAATAAAACTGTAAAAAAATACTGAGTAATCAGTGCACGATGTAGTAAATGCCCACAGACAGGTATAAAGTGCTACTGTCTTCAGTTTGGACAGAAAAAAGGAGAGGAGGGAGGGGAAGTTTCCTGAGGAATATGGCTGTTAGATATGAGAGGATAGACGAGAGGGTTGTTCTAAATGGAGGAACAGTATGAGCTCACAAGGCACAGAGGAGGAGGATGTGCACTTGGCTGCTTGCTGAAGTTCAGGAATACAGGAATTACTGGGTCTTGACAGAAGCAATACCAGTTCCTGAGGATGATAAAAGGCTGGCAAGGCTTGGGCACAATCCCTGAGGACCCTCATTCTGTTAGGTGGTTTCAGTGAGGCCACACCTAGGGCACTGCATTCCATTTCAGGCACCTCATTACCCGAAAAATGGAGACAAACTGGAATAAGTTCAAAGGAAAATGGCAGGCATGACTAAGAAGCTGAAAGGATCACTTTAAGAGGCAGGATTAGAAGAACTAAGCAGGAGGCCTGAACTAAGTGAAAACTAAGGGAAGGGGATGTGATTCTGACCTGCAAATGTCAGGAGGGTGTACACGAGAAGCAGAGGACTGACTGCTAACAGGAGGAAGTATAACTACAAGTAACAGAAAAAGATTAAGGGGAAAAAACCAGAGGTGGACTGTAAGACTAGGCTTTTTCCAAGGGCTAAATGAATGGTTGGCCCCGGAAAAAGGTGTTTAAAAAGGGAGGGGATCAGAAGAATCAAAATTTTAGAGAAAGGACCACCCGGGGGGTGGTGGGGTGGTGGGGTGGTGGAAGTGGGTGGGGTGGGGGGGTGGCTCAGCGGTTTAGCCACCTTCAGCCCAGGGCGTGATCCTGGAGTCCCACATCAGGCTCCCTGTACAGGGCCTGCTTTTCCCTCTGCCTGTGTCTCTGCCTCTGTCTCTCTCTCTCTGTATGTCATGAATAAAAAAAAAAAAAAAAAAGTTTAGAGAAGGAAGTGTTCCTTTATTAGCTGGAATTGCTTTCCCTCTGGTGGGGCTTTCTCTGTTCTCCAGGGATCATGCATGGTTTGAGTTTTATCTGCAAGCACTATTAGATGTGGACATGGCTGAGCAGGGGGAGAGTTCACTGGCACTCCATCCATTATATGCTAATATTTCCCGTCTTGAAAAAAAAAATCTCATAGATCAACTTTTCTTGTGAAACTGGAATTACATTTAAAATGAGGATTTTTATTTTGACTTTGAAACGCAAAGCTTTAGTCATTCTGAATTCAAAGGAGTACAGGAATGTATGAAAGAAAAAAAAAAGACCACTTAGGAAAGAAAGGCAACGTGAAGTAAATCAAACTAAAAATGTAGACAGATGTGTTATACAGCACAGGTGTGGAAACAAACCTTAAAATGTGTTAGTACCTTGTTATTTTAAAATACTTCTTTAGCATGCGTATCACATGTTAAGAAAGGAAGTTTTTGTACAGTATCAGTATGCAGCAGGTCCTATGGTTAAATTGGGAAAAGGGTGTTCTAGCTTCTGAAGTGTAATTTACCAGATCTCACTCAAGATATTCTGGCTCCCTCTACCCTCCGCCCACTGCCCATACCCTGCCCCCCACGCTTGCCTATTCAACACTTACCTCCTCCTCAAAGAAAGACCCCTTTAGACTTCACATCAGAAAAGAATTTCCCAAAAAAGCACAAACATGTAATATTTGGGATTTAATGAAAATGCTTATTATATCTTAGCTGCAATGAATTAAATCTGTTTCTCTCCTTCTTTCCCTCCCTTGTTAAAGCTACATATCCAAACTTAGTGGATGTAAGACTGAGTAATCCAAAAAGATCTTCCACTTCCTATTCTCTATAATATTGGTGGGCTAATTCTGCCACTGCAAGAATTGCAGTGAAAAATACTGCCTTCTTGGTTTACTTTCTTAAAAATACCATAATTATAATGTAGCACGTAAATTCACACGATGCCCTCTATAGATAGAAAGATGCAATTTTCTGTACATGTATTGAAAGCTTTGCATCTAAAGCAAACAACAAACTTAAAAACACTTCCAAAGTAAAATAATTTCCATGAAACTGCAAAACAGATTGGTTCCCATGAATCCTGCAAGCTCCTTCTAGAACTTAAACATTAAATCCCTTATCTCAGCACCCTCGTTTTCCCCATATTTAAAGTTTCTACTACAAAATCTTCCTCAAGTCTCTTGGGCACCTCAAGATTTAGTGGAAAGGGACTCCTGGGTGGCTCAGTGGTTGAGCGTCTGCCTTCGGCTCAGGGCATGATCCTGGAGTCCTGGGATTGAGTCCCACGTCGGGCTCCCTGCATGGAGCCTGCTTCTCCCGTTGCTGATGTCTCTGCTTCTCTCTCTCTCTCTCTCTGTGTGTGTCTCTCATGAATAAATAAATATTTTAAAAAAAGGTTTAGTGGAAAAGCCCAAACATACTAAACCTTAATTTAACTAAGATACTCTGGAAGAAGGGATTAATGGAACAACAGATGAATAGGTATGCACAGTAGAGAGAATATAAAATGATGTGCTTTGCACAAAGAAACAGAAATTTGAAAGTGTGGATTAGGGATGACTGTGAGGGTAGCAAGTCCCGCTGAACCAAACATCCTGCATGTGGGATGTGGTGCCATTAGTGACAAAGGGCACAGCACTCAGGATGGCTCAGTACTGTTCATTGTGTAAGCAACCAGTGAATCTGTGGAAATTGCTACTAAGGTAATTGCAGACATTAAACACACTACCTCAAAATAACCTCACAACACTCCTTGTTCCTAATTTCTTCTCCAGACTAACTTGAGCAACCCTTGCATGCCTCTGTCTCTTGAATGAACTCTGTGTTTCTAGTCTCTCCTCTCCCGGTCTTTATTGTGGTTTCAGAGGGCACTCTCATCCTGAAACTTTTTTAATCTGCTTCTCTCACAAGCTAGCACCCATTTTTCTCTTCTTTCACCATCAAACATCTCAATGGAATAGTCTATATTTGCTACCTCTGTTTCCCATTTCCCTCATTAGCATCTAAGAATTTACTTTCTGCTATTCACTGAAACTGCTCTCTCAAAAGGTTACTAAACCAAGACTTCTACATTGAAAACTATAAAACATTATTTAAAGAAATAAAGATATCTTAACGGCAGGAATACAACATGACCATGCCTCGGAAGAATCAGAAGTATAAAGTGTTGATTCTGCCCAAACTGATCTACAGATTCAATGCAGTCCAAATAAAAACCTTGGCAGGTGCATGTACACATGAGTGTAAACTGACAAACTAATTTAAGGTGTAAGTGGAAATGTAAAGAGCCAAGAATAGCCAAAGCAATATCAAGGAACAAAGTTATAAGAACATGAAGAACAATCATGAAGAAAGGTATTACCATTAAAGCTACAGTTTTTTTTTAATTTTTATTTATTTATGATAGTCACAGAGAGAGAGAGAGGCAGAGACATAAGCAGAGGGAGAAGCAGGCTCCATACACTGGGAGCCCGACATGGGATCCGATCCCGGGTCTCCAGGATCGCGCCCTGGGCCAAAGGCAGGCGCTAAACCACTGCACCACCCAGGGATCCCAAAGCTACAGTTATTAACAGAGCTTGCTACAGGCACAAGAACAAGCATAAAGACCAATGGAACAGGGACTGTTGGAAAAGGGACTCCAGAAAAACAGCCCCAGCCTGGGAATAACCCCAACGTCCTTCAACAACTAGGTGACAAATAATGGTATATTCATTCACACAATGGATTATCACACAGCAATGAGAATGAACTATACCTATGCATATCATAATGGACACATTTCATAAACATGATGTTGAATGAAAGAAGCAAGACATAAAAGGGTTCACACTGTAGGATTCCAGGTATATAAAGTAAAAAAACAGGCAAGGCTAGTCTCCAGTGTTAGAAGTCAGTTACCCACAGAGGGTAGAGCAGTGGCATGACAAGAGGTTACTGAGGTGCTGGTTACTTTCTGCTTCTTGTTCCAGATATTACATGAGTGTGTAAAAATTCACTGATACTCCACACTAAGCCACCCAGGCAGCCCCCATCTGTATTTTTTTGGATGCATGTTATAAAAGAAACACAAAGACCAAAACTCTAACAGCACAATCCAATGGCTGTAACTGCCTTCAACCTACTTGAGCTCCTCTGTGATATCTGTTCTGGTAACATCTTTGAAAATCTCTCTCCCTCTTGGCTCTCTGGCTCTCCTCTGCCTGTCCCTGTATTTCTACTCTGTCCTGTTGCTGTTTCTCTTTCCTTCTGCTTCTTCCCACACATGCAGGGGTTTCCTGGGCTCAAGGCAGACATTCCTCTGTTCTTCCTCTTTTGTCCTCTGCTTGGGTCATACCATCTATCTTTAGCTTTATAAAGTGGTAATAAAACCAGGAAGTAACTTAGTGGACATTTATTATGGGCCAGGTATTATTCTAAGTACTTTAGTGTACTAACACATTCAATCAATCTATTTTCTTTGCCAACTTAATTATTTCTTTTGAGGTGGGTTTTTGTGTGTTTTGTGGAGTTTGAATAACTATTAGCATAGAAAGCTTCACACGTATACAAGTGAAAGTAGTAAACTAACCTGTACATGACCTAAACTTAAGGAGTACCAAGGTATGTCAATGTAATTATAACTCTGACTCCCTTCTCTGAGTTTGACTCACATTTTTGAAATGCTTAATAAACACTTCTTTGTGAATGTTCACAAAGAAAACACATCAATTCACAGGTTCATATTGTTTAATGAACTGTTGTTTTCACTTAGTAATTATGACAGTTTTTCACATAATTAAATATTCTTCTAAAACACAATTTTTATTTTTAAAAATATTTTTAAAATTTATTTATTCATGAGAGACAGAGAGAGAGAGAGAGAGAGAGAGGCAGAGAGAGAGGCAGAGACATAGGCAGAGGGAGAGGCAGGGACACAGGCAGAGGGAGAAGCAGGCTCCATGCAGGGAGCCTGATGTGGGACTTGATCCTGGGACTCCAGGATCACACCCTGGGTCAAAGGCAAGTGCTAAACTGTTGAGCCACCCAGGGATCCCCATAAAACACAATTTTTTTTAAATTAATTTTTATTGGTGTTCAATTTACCAACATACAGAAAAACACCCAGTGCTCATCCCGTCAAGTGTCCACCTCAGTGCCCGTCACCCATTCCCCTCCAACACCCGCCCTCCTCCCCCCTTCCACCACCCCTAGTTCGTTTCCCCAAGTTAGGAGTCTTTATGTTCTGCCTCCCTTCCTGATATTTCCCAACAGTTCTTTTCCCTTCCTTTATATTCCCTTTCACTATTATTTATATTCCCCAAATGAATGAGAACATACACTGTTTGTCCTTCTCCGATTGACTTATTTCACTCAGCATAATACCCTCCAGTTCCATCCACGTTGAAGCAAATGGTGGGTATTTGTCGTTTCTAATTGCTGAGTAATATTCCATTGTATACATAAACCACAGCTTCTTTATCCATTCATCTTTCGATGGACACCGAGGCTCCTTCCACAGTTTGGCTATTGTGGCCATTGCTGATAGAAACATCGGGGTGCAGGTATCCCGACGTTTCATTGCATCTGAATCATTGGGGTAAATCCCCAACAGTGCAATTGCTGGGTCGTAGGGCAGGTCTATTTTTAACTCTTTGAGGAACCTCCACACAGTTTTCCAGAGGGGCTGCACCAGTTCACATTCCCACCAACAGTGTAAGAGGGTTCCCTTTTCTCCGCATCCTCTCCAACATTTGTTGTTTCCTGCCTTGTTAATTTTCCCCATTCTCACTGGTGTGAGGTGGTATCTCATTGTGGTTTTGATTTGTATTTCCCTGATGGCAAGTGATGCAGAGCATTTTCTCATGTGCATGTTGGCCATGTCCATGTCTTCCTCTGTGAGATTTCTCTTCATGTCTTTTGCCCATTTCATGATTGGATTGTTTGTTTCTTTGGTGTTGAGTTTAATAAGTTCTTTATAGATTTTGGAAACTAGCCCTTTATCTGATATGTCGTTTGCAAATATCTTCTCCCATTCTGTAGGTTGTCTTTTAGTTTTGTTGACTGTATCCTTTGCTGTGCAAAAGCTTCTTATCTTGATGAAGTCCCAATAGTTCATTTTTGCTTTTGTTTCTTTTGCCTTTGTGGATGTATCTTGCAAGAAGTTACTGTGGCCGAGCTCAAAAAGGGTGTTGCCTGTGTTCTCTTCTATGATTTTGATGGACTCTTGTCTCACATTTAGATCTCTCATCCATTTTGAGTTTATCTTTGTGTATGGTGAAAGAGAGTGGTCCAGTTTCATTCTTCTGCATGTGGATGTCCAATTTTCCCAGCACCATTTATTGAAGAGACTGTCTTTCTTCCAATGGATAGTCTTTCCTCCTTTATCGAATATTAGATGACCATACATTTCAGGGTCCACTTCTGGGTTCTCTATTCTGTTCCATTGATCTATGTGTCTGTTTTTGTGCCAGTACCACACTGTCTTGATGACCACAGCTTTGTAGTACAACCTGAAATCTGGCATTGTGATGCCCCCAGCTATGGTTTTCTTTTTTAAAATTCCCCTGGCTATTTGGGGTCTTTTCTGATTCCACACAAATCTTAAAATAATTTGTTCCAACTCTCTGAAGAAAGTCCATGGTATTTTGATAGGGATTGCATTAAACGTGTAAATTGCCCTGGGTAACATTGACATTTTCACAATATTAATTCTGCCAATCCATGAGCATGGAATATTTTTCCATCTCTTTGTGTCTTCCTCAATTTCTTTCAGAAGTGTTCTATAGTTTTTAGGGTATAGATCCTTCACCTCTTTGGTTAGGTTTATTCCTAGGTATCTTATGCTTTTGGGTGCAGTTGTAAATGGGATTGACTCCTTAATTTCTCTTTCTTCAGTCTCATTGTTAGTGTATAGAAATGCCATTGATTTCTGGGCATTGATTTTGTATCCTGCCACGCTACCAAATTGCTGTATGAGTTCTAGCAATCTTGGGGTGGAGGCTTTTGGGTTTTCTATGTAGAGTATCATGTCATCGGCGAAGAGGGAGAGTTTGACTTCTTCTTTGCCAATTTGAATGCCTTTAATGTCTTTTTGTTGTCTGATTGCTGAGGCGAGGACTTCCAGAACTATGTTGAACAGCAGTGGTGAGAGTGGACATCCCTGTCTTGTTCCAGATCTTAGGGGAAACGCTCCCAGTGCTTCCCCATTGAGAATGATATTTGCTGTGGGCTTTTCGTAAATGGCTTTTAAGATGTCGAGGAAAGTTCCCTCTATCCCAACACTCTGAAGTGTTTTGATCAGGAATGGATGCTGTATTTTGTCAAATGCTTTCTCTGCATCTAATGAGAGGATCATATGGTTCTTGGTTTTTCTCTTGCTGATATGATGAATCACATTGATGGTTTTACGAGTGTTGAACCAGCCTTGTGTCCCGGAGATAAATCCTACTTGGTCATGGTGAATAATTTTCTTAATGTGTTGTTGGATCCTATTGGCTAGTATCTTGTTGAGAATTTTTGCATCCATGTTCATCAAGGATATTGGTCTGTAATTCTCCTTTTTGGTGGGGTCTTTGTCTGGTTTCGGAATTAAGGTGATGCTGGCCTTATAGAACGAATTTGGAAGTACTCCATCTCTTTCTATCTTTCCAAACAGCTTTAGTAGAATAGGTATGATTTCTTCTTTAAACGTTTGATAGAATTCCCCTGGGAAGCCATCTGGCCCTGGACTCTTGTGTCTCGGGAGGTTTTTGATGACTGCTTCAATTTCCTCCCTGGTTATTGGCCTGTTCAGGTTTTCTATTTCTTCCTGCTCCAGTTTTGGTAGTTTGTGGCTTTCCAGGAATGCATCCAATTTTTCTAGATTTCCTAATTTATTGGCGTACAGCTGTTCATAATATGTTTTTAGAATCGTTTGTATTTCCTTGGTGTTGGTAGTGATCTCCCCTTTCTCATTCATGATTTTATTAATTTGAGTCTTCTCTCTCTTCTTTTTAATAAGGTTGGCTAATGGTTTATCTATCTTATTAATTCTTTCAAAGAACCAACTCCTGGTTCTGTTGATCTGTTCCACAGTTCTTTTGGTCTCGATATCATTGAGTTCTGCTCGAATTTTAATTAACTGTCTTCTTCTGCTGGGGGTGGGGTCTAATTGTTGCTTTTTCTCTAGTTCCTTTATGTGTAAGGTGAGCTTTTGAATTTGAGTTCTTTCCAGTTTTTGAATGGATGCTTGTATTGCGATGTATTTCCCCCTCAGGACTGCTTTTGCTGCGTCCCAAAGATTTTGAACGGTTGTATCTTCATTGTCATTAGTTTCCATGAATCTTCTCAATTCTTCCTTAATTTCCTGGTTGACCTTTTCATCTTTTAGCAGGATGGTCCTTAACCTCCACGTGTTTGTGGTCCTTCCAAACTTCTTGTTGTGATTAAGTTCTAATTTCAAGGCATTATGGTCTGAGAATATACAGGGGACTATCCCGATCTTTTGGTATCGGTTCAGACCCGATTTGTGACCCAGTATGTGGTCTATTCTGGAGAAAGTTCCATGTGCACTTGAGAAGAATGTGTATTCAGTTGAGTTTGGATGTAAAGTTCTGTAGATATCTGTGAAATCCATCTGGTCCAGTGTATCATTTAAAGCTCTCGTTTCTTTGGATATGTTGTGCTTAGAAGATCTATCTAGTATAGAAAGAGCTAGATTGAAGTCACCAAGTATAAGTGTATTATTATCAAAGTATTTCTTCAGTTTGGTTATTAATTGGTTTAAATATTTGGCAGCTCCCACATTCGGGGCATATATATTAAGGATTGTTAAGTCCTCTTGTTGGATAGATCCTTTGAGTATGAGATAGTGTCCCTCTTCATCTCTCACTATAGTCTTCGGGGTAAATTTTAATTTATCTGATATAAGGATGGCTACCCCTGCTTTCTTTTGAGGACCATTTGAATGGTAAATGGTTCTCCAACCTTTTATTTTCAGGTTGTATGTGTCCTTCTGTCTAAAATGAGTCTCTTGTAGACAGCAAATAGATGGGTCCTGCTTTTTTATCCAGTCTGAAACCCTGCGCCTTTTGATGGGGTCATTAAGCCCGTTCACGTTCAGAGTTACTATTGATAGATATGAGTTTAGTGTCATCATATCTATTCAGTCCTTGTTTCTGTGGATTGTTCCACTGAACTTCTTCTTAAAGGGGAATATTAAGAGTCCCCCTTAAAATTTCTTGCAGAGCTGGTTTGGAGGTTACATATTCTTTCAGTTCCTGCCTGTCTTGGAAGCTCTTTATCTCTCCTTCCATTTTGAATGAGAGCCTTGCTGGATATAGTATTCTTGGTTGCATGTTCTTTTCATTTAGGACCCTGAATATATCCTGCCAGCCCTTTCTGGCCTGCCAGGTCTCTGTGGAGAGGTCTGCTGTTACCCTAATATTCCTCCCCATAAAAGTCAGGGACTTTTTTTCTCTTGCTGCTTTAAGGATCTTCTCCTTATCTTTGGAATTTGCAAGCTTCACTATTAAATGTCGAGGTGTTGATCGGTTTTTGTTGATTTTAGGGGGGGATCTCTCTATTTCCTGGATCTGAATGCCTGTTTCCCTTCCCAGATTAGGAAAGTTTTCAGCTAGGATTTGTTCAAATACATATTCTGGCCCTCTGTCACTTTCCGCGCCCTCGGGAACCCCAATTAAACGTAGGTTTTTCTTCCTCAGGCTGTCATTTATTTCCCTTAATCTATCCTCATGGTCTTTTAATTGCCTGTCTCTTTTTTCCTCAGTTTCCCTCTTTGCCATCAACTTGTCTTCTATGTCACTCACTCGTTCTTCCACCTCGTCAAGCCTCGTCGTTAGGACTTCTAGCTTGGATTGCATCTCATTTAATTGATTTTTAATTTCTGCCTGATTGGATCTAAATTCTGCAGTCATGAAGTCTCTTGAGTCCTTTATGGTTTTTTCTAGAGCCACCAGTAGCTGTATAATAGTGCTTCTGAATTGGCTTTCTGACATTGAATTGTAATCCAGATTTTGTAACTCTGTGGGAGAGAGGGCTGTTTCTGATTCTTTTTTTTGAGGTAAAACACAATTTTTAAATGGGTTATACATGATCCATTTTATGGATGTATTATAATTCAAGTAATTCCATTAGGAGAAATTTAGTTTGTTTTCAATTTCTCATTACTACCAATAGTAGTATGTTGAGTTTTCTAGTACATAAATCTTTGTATATTCATGATAATTTTCCTAAAATTTCTGGGTCAAAGGGCATATACCTCTTTAAGCTTTTGACATGTTACCAAACTGTTCCAGAAGTGTTGTACTAATTGTCAGCCCATAGGCAACAAATAAGGGAGCTCATTTCCCCACCACTCAATACACTGGGCAACACACACACACACACACACACACCAACTCTGCTGTCAGATACACACACACACACCAACTCTGCTGCTATGACAGGGCTATTTTCATTTGTAATTCTTTTCATTTGTAGTGAAGCCAAAATCAAGGCAAAACATTTATAAATATATTTATTGGCCATTTCTTCTTCTGGGAAATTCCTGTTAATGCCCTTTTCAGGCTGTTTTTTTTTTTTTTTTTTTTTTTTTTGGTTTAGTTTCTTCCTTGCTGATCTCCTGGTCACAGCTCTCTTATTCTAGTATTTTTGCTTATTGAAATAGCTTCACAAGCACATCAACCTTGGTTTGTAAAAGCACTCTTTCTAAAAACAGGTTGGATTAGGTTCCCTCCTCCTCTTACAATATTTTAAATGATCTCCTACCTATAAAACAGAGTCTAATGTCTTTGGCATGGCAGCCACAATCTGACTACATCCTACTTTCCCAATTTCAGGTCCTGTATATAGCCTTGTCATGTGCATAGAGCTTCCTGGTATTTGCCCTCATCTTTGCTTTTATTTTGATGTGTTTCCTTCATCTACAATGCGGACAGTCTTCCCTCCTACAAAGCTCTCTTCCCTGTCTTACTCATCCATCATGACTCAGCACAATTGGCTCTTCTCTCTGAGCCTTCTCTGTTCATACCTTGCTGGAAAATTAATTTGGTTTGGTGTTTCGAGAGTTGGCTATTTGTTTAATTCCCCAACTCTTCTTCAAATTCCTTACGAAGCAGGAATACCAATGCTGCTTAGCAAAATACCCTGCACAAAACTGGTGATCGATCGAGAAGTGACTGGTGCATAAACTGAAGGAACATATGCTAATCCTGGAGGGAAAACACTGATAACTTTCCAAAGAGCCTTTAAGATAAAATGTGAAGCATCTCAGAATCAAGGCGGTATGACGATGCAGATGTTATAGCAGAGCACATAAACTGTATACTGTGGCATCTCACTTGTTTTAAGGTTCTCAAAAAATGGAAATGGGCCAAGTAAAGGATACTAAGGTGGTCTCTGGCAGGAATTTTCTGGCTTTGTCTGCTGAATGTTATTATAATGTATTCTGTTCTTAGTAGCTATTCCAGCCCTCCCTGAACTCAGAGTAGTAATATGATTTCTAGAGGGACTCAAGCCAAGAATCACAAATGCAAAAGCAACTCCATCTGAATGCTTGAAGCAACACATACTAGAAGTGTGTGAACCCAAGGGAAGGAGAGAATGCTTCAGCCTCCACCACTGCTCAGGGGACAAGTAGACAGAGGAACTCAGAAAGAAACTGAGGTATTTCACAGATGATGTTTTACAACCTCATACCCATCCAAAATATTGTTATAAAAGGCTAGCAGTAAGGGAAGGCATCCAAGTTCCCTTCCTGGTTTCAGTGTTAGGATGGTTCTCTTTCAGAGCACAGAGCTGATGCATGTTATCATGGTGTGAAGAATAATAAGGAGCATAGCTGGGCTGGATGGAGGAACAGAAGTACAGTGGGGGGAAGGATGGGCCAATTGGTTCAGGGAAATTTCCCCAGAACATTTACTGCTCAGGACAGGTCATGATTTCAGAATAGCTACTATATATCTTCATAGCCAAGTAAAGACATAGAGAGGGCTAACAGAAGTTCACAAAATTAGTCTTAAGGGAGAGAAAATAGCTTTATTTCAATATAAAGAGTTCTATTCATAGTCACTGGAGATGAAGTGAAAGAAGATGATGTATGGATGGATATGAAGAAGGGATGGTTATAAGAGATGTAACTGAATGAATTCAGTTGTGTTTGGCAGTGACTCAGACTAATTGTTTTCTGTGGATGGTTTTGTGGTAGGCAGGAAATTATACAGAGATGCCTAGTTTGGTTGAAGCAGACAAGAATCTGAACTAGCAACTGGCATGATAATTGGAGCCTTTCGAAGATAATGGATCAAGCTGAAATGGTTGACTACCCTGGCCAGATCTGGGCTGGAGCCTTCCAGTCCAAATCAGCAGGCCATTCAACCACATCTGCTGAGGAGATATGAAGACATTTAACTTCTGAGTTTGGATTTTCAAAAAAACTAGAATAAAATGAAATGCCTTTTGCCATAGTATCTGTTGATAAACCACAAAATGCATGTGGTCAGAGGGATCTGAGTACATGGTGGATATTTCTTGCCTAGTCATTCACTTTTCAACAGGTATTTGGCCCCCTTTTCACTCTGTAGAATCCCTTTAGCATTTAATACCAGGAAAAGCTAAAGTTCCTCTTGAAGTATGTTCTATGATTATTTCCCACAGATTAAGACTAACTCCCAAATCCTTTCTTCCTTGGTATTTCAAGTCTGAGCTTGCAGCTTGAATCTCCTAGTTTTCTTTCTGAAGTCTCCATCTGCCCCAGTAGCTTGTCAAGTAGAGCCTGAAGCAACTGTCACCATGGCCTGAGGTTCTATGCCATGCTGAGTGGAAATGGGTCATGATCTTGAGGTTGCTACTGGTTCTGGTCCTCCTCTCTAACTTGTAATGAACTCCTTTGTCAGGCAATGTCTGATTTTGTTCTCATAAGAAGGCAAGGGTAGGGGTGCCAGGGTGGCTCAGACAGATGGTGGCTGACTCGATTTTAGTTGGGGTCATGGGATTGAACCCTGCACTGGACTCATCATGAAGTCTGCTTGTCCCTCTGTTGTGTTTTCTCTCTCTCAAATAAATAATAAAGAAAAGAAAAGAAAAGAAATAGAAGGAAAGGCTATTTATTGTCTTAGACCAAAAGTAAATACGATGTTGCTCTTCCATGACTAATCTTCAACAAAACGGCATAATAAAAACAAGAGTTTAGCACCATTCCACCAAGGGGGCCTGTAGATACATGATCCACACTCAAAATTCCACTGCTGAACAGTTTGATAGTCCAGTGATCTCCTCAAGGTTCATTAGGTTTTATATCACTAAAGGGACTTCCTCCTTTCATTCCCTCAGGACAAAAGCATCAAGGTAGGAAGGAACCCCAGGTACTTGAGCCTCTCAAAGCAAGAAAATCATAAATTACTTTCTAGTATTTTCTAGTACTTTCAAGAACATGTTATGCCTGGCATATAGTAGGTGCCCCCCAAATAGTAATTGAATGAATGCATGCCATATGCCTTGGTGTAGCTAGATTTCTCTTTAGTTTTCAAAGGTTAAAAAGAAAACAAAAACAAAAGCAACTCAGGAGCTGCTCTCTTTCTTAACTACTACAGCTCTGAAAATTCACAGTGCCACACTGGCAGCTCCCTAGCTCTAAAAGAAATAAGTAGTTAAGATTTTTAGTCAACCTGTATCAACACAAAACATATAACTTAGTTTTTTTTTTTTGAAGATTTTATTTACTTGAGAGAGAGCGAGTGAGAGAGCATGAGCAGGGGTAGAGCAGAGGGAGAGGGAGCAGCAGACTCCCCGCTGAGCAGGGAGCCTGACCTGGGGATCTATCCCAGGGCCCTGAGATCACCACCTGGGCCAAAGGCAGATGCTTAACTGACTGAGCCCACCAGGTGCCCCATAAAGTTTTCTACACTAATCTCCTCCCCAGCAAAATATCAAATAGTAGAAGTTTTGATTCTGAAATTGAGAATCATTAACCACAAGAGAGCTGAGAACTATCAGTTCAACTCTCTAGTCCTTCAAGTAAGACAACCAAGGCCTAAGGAGGTGCAGTGGCCAGTAGAGTTCAGACTGACAGAAGTGCCTGCCTTAGGAACACCTGTGTATTATCCTTCAAGCCCAACTACTAGTAGCTAGGGGATCAAACTACTCTCTCCAGAAGCACAAGATCTCCAGAGAAGAAAGGAAGTCCCCCCCTGCTTCAGAGGAAAGTTCTACAAGAAATCTGGTCTCACTAGTTAACTTCTAGATCTCTTAAGACTTGTCATATTGGGGCGCCTGGCTGGTGCAGTTGGTTAGGTATCTGACTCTTGGTTTCAGCTCAGGTCATCTGGTCTCAGGGTTGTGGGACTGAGCTCTGCACTGGGCTCCATGCTTGACACAGACTCTGCTTTAGATTCTCTCTCCCTCTCTCTCTGCTCTTCTTGCTTGTGCTCTGTTTTTCCCTCTAAGGTAAATAAATACATCTTAAAAAAAAAAAGTTGTCATATTGCTCACTGTTGTTTATTATTCTTTTCAAAGTCAGTCAGTCATGAATTTGAGAAAGGCAACAACTGAGAGGTCAAGTAACCCAAGTCAAAATGGTAAAATGAGTCAGGGTTAGTGGCACCAAAACACATCCTGCCACTCTAAATTAACCTCCTTACATACAGCAGGGGCTGGAACCAGGCAAGTAAAATGGATGTAACAATCCAGATTTAGACTGTTATCTGTACATAAACCAGCACAAACTTTTGCTTTCTGATAACTCTATTTTGTATTTGCAGATGTCACTAACAGTTTAATTTCTAAGCTACTTCTGTCTAGACACCTCAAAAACACTGGCTGCTGCTTTCTGCCTATATCATTCTTCCTTCACTGAGATAATGTGAAGGATAATGTGAATGTTTTCTGTGTAGCATTCTGTGCCTAGGAGAACCTCTCAGGTACTGTCTTTCTAAAAGACTGTATCTTGATATAGGTGTTATACTTCTCTGAGCAAGTGAAGGAGTGAACAGAGGAGTATAGCAAGAAAGCAGAAGGCATGACTGCAAAAGATAAAAGTGGGAATAGAAAACCCTCTTAACACCCAGTAAGAGATTAACATTGGTCTGTCTGGTCCCCGATACAAGAGAATAAGGAATCATCTTTAGTGTAAAAATGTCCCTGGAACATTGAGGGAACTGTGATGCATCAGCCTACTCAAAGAACAAGACTACAGTTGGTAACACTGTATTGTATAATTGAACTATAACTGAAATTTGCTAAGAGAGTAGAAGTTAAAAAAAAGGGAACTATGTGAGGTGATGGGTATGTTAACTCAATGGCGTTGGGGGATCCTTCCACAATGTAGATCAAGTCATCACACTGTACACTTTAAAAATCTTACAATTTTATTTGTCGATTATACCTCAGTAAAGCTGAAAAGAACCAGCCCATTTGGGTGGGGTGCTCACATGAAGCATGCACTTGAGGCAGAGAAATGGATGGCACTGTCTCCAATGGCTTTGCCAGTCCAAAGACTTGCTGAGTTAGTACATGACTTGCTGAGTTAGTACATGAGGCTTGAGAAAGTTAGAACCATATTTCTAGCTAGGCAGAATTTTATATGGTTGCCTAAGTTGGTCTGGTAGTATCTCACATTATCTCTTACAAATCTGTTAACTGACATAAATAGAGACATTAAAATTAAGGGCCTGTCATTATCAAAATAGTGAAAAATTTCCTTCCTTGCCAAAGAGATCCATCAGGACAGCAGCAGAGTTCTGGGAATCGCAGACACAGACAGGCTAGCTCGCCAGCCCAGTGTATTTGGTTTGGCTCTCATAAAAGAAAAGTGTCAAAAGGGAGAGGATGAAACAACAACAAAAAAGCCCCAAACCCAAACAACTAATAAGAAATCTAATGCTGAAACTGTCAGGGCAGTGAGAACTAGGCTTGCTGCAGCTGAGATTTTAGTGCTAAACCAGCACAAAGCCTGATCCAGTCCCACCTCATTTCTCTGACCAAGCAGGAGGAGAGAAGGAAACTTCCTCCACCACAGTGGCACGTGCTCAAAACACACCCTATGCCCAGGACTGCTGCCTGCTATTTCTAGCACCTGGGTCTGATTCTGGGGTGAGTGTGGCAGGGAGAGACTGGAAAACCTCCCATAGGGATCCTGCTTGAGGTTTTCTGTTTTCACTGCCAACCTGACATATTCCTGGAGTGGTGTCTCCTGACTCCTTGGTGGATGACAGAAGACCCCTCAATGTGGTACAAGTTCCTGGCTCAATAATTCAGAAGGGCCTTGGGAGGGGTGCTCTGGAATCACGTGGGCTGTTCTGAATGATTCCCCTGGGTATGCATGGCCATCTTACAGAGGACCATGAGCAGCTGTGAGGGGCAAGCATAATACAATGATGTAGCATTACCTTTCTATATGTGACATGGACAAGGCTGGGGATGAGGTAGGTGTCTGGAATTCTATGTAACTAATTCAGATTGCTAAAGGGAAGAAAATATGTGATGTGACTTGAAAGTTCTTGGGGATGGTTGAGGTTCAAAGGATATTCTCATAGCCCCTAATGCTCAGAATTTTGCAGTCAGTGTTGAGAATGAGAGGCTCCAGGGACATTTCTAGTCCAGTCTGACTCAATGAATGTTAAGGCTTACCACACTCATAGCATAGTTCCTCCAGAAAGTATGGGCAAAGCCATGGCAGTCCAGAGCTCAAATGGCCTCACCCAGCTTTATTTCCACATGGAAAGAGTGACCAAAGCTTGAGAAGGCAAGTCCACAGCAAAGCAAGTACTTCTCTGAAGTTTCATGTAGCTTATGGAGGGAAGGATCACCAGATCTTTTCTCTCTGAGGAAGCAGCTGGAGCGGGAGGTGAACTGAACCTTAAGAAGTTGCCAAGTGAGAATGTGAGCTCTTCAAGAGATGATGGAGAAGTCATGGGATCATCCCACTGCACACAACCCAAGGAGGCCAAATAAACACCCCAGCAACACCCCAGCATGTGGCTCTTCCCAGTTATGCCTGGCACCTATAGGATGGTTGCCTGTGGGCTGCAGTACACTAGCTGGTACATAAGGGCCTAACGCTGAGGGTTCAACTGAGTGTGTATGGAACAAGAGAGGTGCTGGCAAAGCTGCATCCCTGAGGTTCCAGAAACTTCTTCATAGATACTTTAAATGATCTACCATGAACTTTTCTCCCCTGAAGAAAGTCACAGTACTTGGTCTGTGCACAATGCAGGAAGACATGCACCTCTCTGCTGTGATCCATTATTAACACACACTCTGCTTGGGTTAGAAGGCAAGTGGCCTTGCAGCATCATATGGATTATAACACTAACCAAAAGAGAATACTGTTATTACTAGAGCCTCCTCTGACCAGCCAAGAGGATTTTCTTCCAGAGGGGGTTTTGATGTGCAGTAGTGGGGAGAGGTCTGAAATGGAAGGAAATGTCCTATCCCAACTGTGCCATTTAGCTTCATCATCTTGGGCAGGTCACTTTACCTCTGTGGCCTCAGCCTCCTTGTATGCAAAAGTGCAAAAGAAAAAAAAGGGGAGTGGAGATTCAAAGATCTCTAAATTCTCTCCAGCTTATCCATGTACGAATAAACATAGCTCATTCCTGATAAAATACCATTAGAACAGTGATCCTCTTACACTGTTGGTGGGAATGTGAACTGGTGCAGCCACTCTGGAAAACTGTGTGGAGGTTCCTCAAAGAGTGAAAAATAGACCTGCCCTACGACCCAGCAATTGCACTGTTGGGGATTTACCCCAAAGATTCAGATGCAATGAAACGTCGGGACACCTGCACCCCGATGTTTCTATCAGCAATGGCCACAATAGCCAAACTGTGGAAGGAGCCTCGGTGTCCATCGAAAGATGAATGGATAAAGAAGCTGTGGTTTATGTATACAATGGAATATTACTCAGCAATTAGAAACGACAAATACCCACCATTTGCTTCAACGTGGATGGAACTGGAGGGTATTATGCTGAGTGAAATAAGTCAATCGGAGAAGGACAAACAGTGTATGTTCTCATTCATTTGGGGAATATGAATAATAGTGAAAGGGAATATAAAGGAAGGGAGAAGAAATGTTGGGAAATATCAGGAAGGGAGACAGAACATAAAGACTCCTAACTCGGGGAAACGAACTAGGGGTGGTGGAAGGGGAGGAGGGCGGGTGTTGGAGGGGAATGGGTGACGGGCACTGAGGTGGACACTTGACGGGATGAGCACTGGGTGTTTTTCTGTATGTTGGTAAATTGAACACCAATAAAAATTAATTAAAAAAAAAAAAAAAAGAACAATGATTCCCAAATGAGAGCCTGCAGCCTATTTCTAGTTAGAGGAGTTCTTTAGATCTCATGAAGACTTCTCATTGTGCCTTCCCTGTGTCTCATCATAGGATGCTAGAGAAAATCTAGTTAGGTAACTTTTCAATGATTCCCTACCTTCCTGCTAGGTGCATCCTAACATGCCTCTATGGTAAACATACTTTTAGGAATAGTATCTACTGATTCAAATTTAGGCTAAAGACTTGCAAAATGTTGGTATGATTTCCCATTACTCTTGATGCATCAAATAGCCTAAAACCAGAGAATCTGAAGTATAATGATGTTTTATCACCAGGCCTGGTTTACACTGAGAAGATTAATCTGGTTTTTAATCTGGCAATGTGGCCTTTTTTTTTTTTTTTAAAGATTTCATTTATTTATTCATGAGAGACAGAGAGAGAGAAAGAGGTAGAGACACAGGCAGAGGGAGAAACAGGCTCCATGCAGGGAGCCCGATGTAGGACTTGATCCCAGGACTCCGGGATCACACCCCGGACCAAAGGCAGGCACTAAACCGCTGAGCCACCCAGGGATCCCTTATGTGGCCCTTTTTTGAACTTTCCCAGTTACTCACTGTTCTTAACATTCTGGTGTTCAGGTACCCCAGGTATGCAAAGGTGATGATGCCAATGTGCTATCCTTCCTGAATATCTGCATTTAAAAAGGCAGTGTCTTGGAGGGATAACTGATTCAAAGGAATAAACTGAACAGTGAAATTTCAGACATATAGGCAGGAGCTTTATCAAACATCCCATCCTATTACTTTTTTTTCTAAAAGATTTATTTTATTCGTGAAAGACACAGAGAGAGAGAGAGAGGCGGAGACACAGGCAGAGGGAGAAGCAGGCTCCCCGCAGAAAGCCCGGGACTTGATCCCGGATCCTGGGATCACACCCTGAGCCGAAGGCAGACACTCAATCGCTGAGCCACCCAGGCGTCCCACATCCTACTACTTTTAAGCCACTACTATCATGCTTTTCTGTTAGGTTGGCAAAAGGATGTTAGTGTCTGACCTTTTGGCTTAGGTTTACACTAGAAAACGGTATGATTAGGGGCGCCTGGGTGGCTCAGTCGGGTAAGTGTCTGCCTTCAGCTCTGGTCATAATCCTGGAGTCCAGGGATTGAACCCTGAATCAGGCTCCCTGCTCAGTGGGGAGTCTGGTTTTCCCTCTCCCTCTGCTCCTACTCCCGCAACCCCTGGTTCATGCTCTCTCTCTCTCTCTCTCTCTCTCTCGCTCACCCTAATAAATAAATAAACTCTTAAAAAAAACGGTAATATTAAGGGGTCTTGCTGGCTCAATCAGTGGAACATGTGACTCTTGATCTTGGGGTTGTGAGTTTGAGCCCCACACTGGGTACAGAGATTATCTAAGAATAAAATCTTAAAAAAAAAAAGGTAAGATTTTTAAAGTCTGATAATATTAAAACCTAATTCATCAACCAAAACCTAATTTATAGTACTACTAAGTATCACTGCAATTTAAAACAAGATCTGTTAAGTGTTAAAATTAAAGGCTCCCTTTCACTAGGAGAACACAGGCCAGGTAGGGAGATTTTCTTTTGTGCCTAAGTGGTCTTTTATATAAAAATTAGTAGGCAGAGCAATAAAGGGGCATTCATACAGTATAGAAGAATACCTCTAGAAAATTCCTGATTTCATTCATTCACTAAACAAGTATCAGCTTCATGTTTTATGTGCCTTTATGTCGATTACACAGCTTTTTTGAGGAAGGTCCAATGACTAACTTCTTTTCACATAGCATTTTGGACTGAAGTCACCAGCACACCCTGCAACTCCCCTGGGGGGAGTATTCTGTAATTAGTGGATGTGAGTAACAGATTGTGCAGTAGTGCAGCCCCCCCCCCCCCTTTTAATAAGCAGGGCCTCATGATTTATTTGGAATGCTGTTTCCAGAGTTTGTTTGAAAGTCAGTTGTTTGAAACCCAGAAACAATTACCTAAGTGGTAGTTAGGTTCCCAAGCAGTCCCCATGAGATACTGACCCATAATGCTTGCTCTGGGCTGAATCATGCTCCCTCCCCCAACTCACATATTGAAGCTCTAATCCCATATCCTCAGAATGCAGATAATTAAAGGAGCAATATCTACTTTAAAGATCTGAAGAGGTAACTGAGTTAAGATGAGGCTGTTAGGGGGCGTCCTATTGCAATGACTGGTGTCCTTGTGAAGAAGGGGAGGCAATCTGGACACAGGGACACCAGGGATGCATGTACATGAAGGAAAGGCCATGTGAGGATACAGTGAGGAGGCGGCCATCTGCAAGCCAAGGACGAGGCCTCAGGAGGAACCAACCGTGCCAATGTCTCAGTCTTGAACTGCTAGCTTCCAGAACTGTAAGAAATAAATTACTGTTGTTCAAGCCACCTGGTCTGTGGTATTTTGTTATGGCAGCCTTGCAAACTAATACAATACTGTTGGTATATGATATCATAGAACTTAACTGCCATTCGTAACATTTTACATATTGGAAGATGCCTTCTGGGCTCTAACTCCGGACTTTAGAAAAACATTTTCGCTTGCCTCAGTGGCGGGTGAGTGTGGTCCAGTCCCATCTCTCCTACTTAGCAGAAAACCTCACTTCTATGGAGTAGCTCCAGCAGCAAGATATTCTTAAAAGGGGTACAGGAGGTTCTCTTAGAGACTTAGGGAGTAACAGCAACAACAGCTAGAACAGTAACTAGTGGCCGCTGTGAAGGGCTAGGTCATTCAAGTAGCAGGGACTCGTCAGACTGCAGGAAGGGAGGTCTGTGGCAGTATTTCCTCATACTGTCTGGAAGCAGGGCTTTAGGTTGTGGGGCACAGGAGAGCCAAGTCAGGAATGGTAGTACAGCCTGTACATAGACTGAAGATTGCTTTTATTTTTTTTTTAATTTTTATTTATTTATGATAGTCACACAGAGAGAGAGAGGCAGAGACATAGGCAGAGGGAGAAGCAGGCTCCATGCACCGGGAGCCCGACGTGGGATTCGATCCCGGGTCTCCAGGATCGCGCCCTGGGCCAAAGGTAGGCACTAAACCGCTGCACCACCCAGGGATCCCTGAAGATTGCTTTTATGTCAAGGTATCCTTTTGATTTTACATCTAAAAGGTTCTGTCCCATTGGGAGAGAGGTGTACTCCCCCATCTTTGTCTTTTCTTAAGTTTAAATAAGTTTCCCTTAGAGAATGACTGTTGCACCTAGCCACTGTTACCACAGGAGCTTTGTATCCTTCTGGTGTGCTGGGGTAGAAATACGGTGGAGCCCCTGGCATACACCATAGGAGATGCTGCCCATAGAAAATCTATTTCTAGACTGTCCCACCAAACATTTGGTAAAGAAATAGTTTGGAAGAAAGCTTAGGGCCATTTATTTCAAATGTTCTGACTAGACCAAAAACCTGTCATTTCCAAAGTTTCTAAGTTCTACTGGCTTTAAGTTTGCAGTGCTTATGCTGGTCATGTTTTTTTTTTTTTTTTTTTTTTTTGTATCCACAGGATTAATTTTCTTCTTTGCTTCATCGTGGGAGCACTATCTGTGTAAGATGACATTGGAGATGACAGAGCCGTGTTTAATGTACTGGACTGTAGCAATTGTCAAGACTCATTAAAATACCAAGATGGTAAATAATTGCTCCTGCAGGAGCTCTAGGGAATCACGAGTGTTAACCTCTTCTCCCACGGGAATACTTTAAACACAAAAGGAAAAATGCAGTTAGGGAAGCTAGAAAACATTAAGATCTCTATAAACACAGAGCTTTGTAATTAACAAAACATTCCATATTCATACTTTAGAACTCTAAAGAGTCCAGTGCAAGACCAAGCTAATAAAAACTAGACTAAAAAAAGGTTCTTGCATTTTTTGTTGCAAAGTTAAGGACATGAGACCTGAATTCAGAGTAGGTGTTTTATGTTCACTTTTATTTAGTACAGGCTAGTTGGGGGTAGGCACCAGTAACGAGGACCAAGAGCTATCCTAGTCAAGAAGTGGAGGGAAAGACCTGCAGACAAAACAGAAAAAGGAGAATTCCCCTCCTCTGAGAGAAGTAAGAAAGGAAATGGTTGGAGGGATCTTGATCTTTTCTATCAAAAAAAGTTCTGGTCTAGCTAAGCCTTTTAATATTCTCTCTCCACAAGCAAGATTATACTCCATTCTGCACCAAGCCTGTAGCTCTGTCCCCATTTAAGTGCATCCTTTCATGGGTGCACCATAAGGATACTCTCACACTGGGAGTGAGTGCAAATAAAGCTTAATATCTGTGTAATTTCAGCTATGTAAGAGGTCCTTATTGTCTTTATATTCAAATCCTCATTTCCTCATCCTTTCCCCAACTCAGCTTTTGGAGGTTTTATCAGAAGACAACAGCAGGGTGTCCTATGGCCCAGCTTAGCACCCTGTCAGCCCCCATCCTCTCTTGTGGTGTCTGCCCAGCTCTTCCCTATCTTCCTCCCCCTTTTTTTTTGAACAAGCTTTTCTCTGACAGATTTTCAACATCCAACTGGCAAGATACTCTGCTCTTTGCAGAAAAAGGTTAATGGCAGCTGTCAGAGGGAGGAGAAAGTGCCAGACTGTATGAGAGCAGAGGGAGAGAAGCAGTGAGGCTACTCCACAGGGTTTTTCTCATAAATTTGTTCACACACACACACACACACACACACACACTATACTCAAGCCCAGTTCTGATACAGACACACATTTATCTTCACAGCTCTGCAGTTATTTTTGCTGGATTGCTGGTCTTGCCTCTCTCTTAGCCTCTCAAACTCTGCTGCTCTTAGTTTTTTGGATAAGGAGTTCAAACATCACAAAAAGAAGAAAGCCAGATTAGAAACAGTCAGGCTGGGAACCAGAACAAAGTTTGTTGCCCCACAAAGAACTATTCTGTTTCTTTTCTTATGTTCTCTTCCTGCTGTCCCCTATCCCTTGCCCCCCAACAGCTCATAAGTCCATTTGGCTCACTCGTGTGGGACAACAATCTGTGCAAATGCATTCAAGAGAGAAGAATGAAACGTTATGTTGTGACTGATAATTGATGCATTCCCTGAGTGAGGGTAGATGACTTTTAGGTTCTGTGCCCAATACTGCCCCAGCATTACACACTCCTGATTCACCATCTTGAAAAGAGAGGGATACAAGCCAAAGAGTGATTGATCAAAATCAAGAAAACAAATGAAGAAGGAATCCAAGGAGATGACAAGGTCTGAGCCAAGTTTTGGAACAATACTTCCCTGGAAATTAAAAAATGGGACAGAGTGCTGGGAAAGAGAGCTGGAATTCAAAGCTCCATGACCCACAGAGCAGGCTGGCTGATATAAGTTCATTCCAGTGTGTTTGGGCCCCTGATTGGAGGCTGGCATTCATGGTGGAAAAAAAGAATTTGTTTTCTAAGGAGAAACGCCATTTTTAGCTTTTTAGCAAATGTTGCTTATCAGTCTAACTGCTTCAAAAAGTTAAAAAGAGACTAGTTGTGGGGTATGATTTCTCTGTTTTCATATTTTACTAAAGTTTTTTTTTTTAAAAAAAGTTTACTTATTTTTTAAAAGTAGGCTCCATGCCCAATTTGGGGCTCAAACTCATGTCCCCGAGATCAAGAGTCACATGCTCTTCTGATTGAGCCAGCCAAACGCCACTGTTTTCATTTTAACTACCATCGACATATTGTGAAATGCATAGATCTTTAAGTGTACAATTTGATGAATTTTGGTAAATCCATTTACCCACATAACTGTCTCCCTAGCCAAATTATAGAACATTTCCAACATTCCAGAAAGTCTCTTGTATTCTTTTTTTCAGTCAATTCCTTTGGTAACCAGTGTACTAATTTTACCAACACGGATTAGTTTACCCTGTTCATAAATGTCATACAAATGAAATCATACATTAATTACATTTTATTTTGTATCTGGCTTTTTTGATATAGTGTTTTTGAGGTTCATTTGTAAAGTTACTTGTATTACTAGTTCATTGTTGCTTACTGCTTAGTAGTATTCCATTACATGATACATAATAGTTAAAAATATCTAATTTGTTAATGACATGTGGACTGTTTCCAGTTTGGGGCTTTTAAAAATAAAGTTGTTCTGAACACTCTAGTACACATCTTTTTGTGCACACTTCTCTTTAGTAAGAAGGGAACTGCTGGATTATAGAATAGGAGTATATCTAATTTAGTAAGAAACTGCCTAACGGTTCCCCAAAGTCTTGTACCACATTACATTCTTACTAGCAATGTAGCTGAGTTCTAGGGGCTGCATATCCTTACTAACAACTGTATTACCAGTTTTGTTAATTTCAACCATTTTTTTGTGAGATTGTAGTACAATCTTATTGTGGCTTTCATTTGTGCATTTTTTCATATGTTTAATTTGTGTATTTTCATCTTGTGAAATGTCTATTCAAGTCTTCTGTCTGCTTAAAAATTACGTTGTTTTGTCTTTTTGTTATTGACTTTTATTTATTTTTAAAATTTTTTAAAAGATTTTATTTATTTATTCATGAGAGACACACACAAAGAGAGGGGCAGAGACACGGGCAGAGGGAGAAGCAGGCTCCATGCAAGGAGCCCGATATGGGACTCGATCCTGGGACCCCGGGTCACGACCTGAGCCAAAGGCAGATGCTCAACCGCTGAGCCACCCAGGTGTCCCTGTTATTGACTTTTAAAACTTATCTTCTCAATGGAAGTCCTTTGTTCAACACACACACACACACACACACACACACAGAAAATATTTTCTCACAGCATTTTGATGAACACAAGCTTAAAGTTTTGATAAAGTCCAATTTTTTTCATTTTTCTCTTATGTTTAGTGTTTTATGTTTCTATACCTGCTAAATTTGGGGCACTTTTGGCTATATACCTACCATTTAGCTAATATCTGAAATTAAAACACATTTCTTTATTAAGGCCTAAAACCAACTACCCATTGCTAACCCTTGTTTACGAAGGCACAATTTTAGAACCAAAAACACTGGCTTTACCTAAAATTCCAGGGCTATTAAAGTTGCAGAAATGAAAGCTGCATTTTCAAAAATATTCAATCATTCAACATATAGGCTAAATATATTTATGGATAGCATGACATGATTTGTATCAAATGGGCAAAATATTGACAACTATGATGGGGTTAGGGTGGGGGCACTAAAGGTCTGGGACTCAATGTTAGTTTTTAAATCTCTGAAAGCAAAATCTATCATAGCCCTTTGAAATTTATTCCATGTTCACAGATTCTTCCCTGTTTAACCGGAATGTTTCTTTTTGTAATTTAATATACCCTCTCATTCTGTCCTCAGAAGAAACAGAAAAAAAAAGGAGAAACATGGGCCTTCTTACCATTTGGAAAAAAACCCTTCACCCTATAACTGAGCTCTGTGCCTTTAATTGTTCTATATAAGCTGCCCTTTTGAAACAATTATTTTAAAAATATTCCTGTCTTCCTCTTAAGTCTTCTACTTATTTTATATTTTGTTTGAGCTACAATGTCATATTCAAATACAGTCCTAAAATTTTGAGAGGCAATATTTACATTCCCTTTACCCTAGAACAATAGACAATCAGGGTTGGGGGGAAAAAAACAACCTTAAAAATAATCTGATTCAAATCATCTCCCAATGCTGAATCCTTTCTACAACCCCAAGTGAACAGCTTCTCATCCAATGAAAAACAGATTTCATATATGGCTATCCATTTGCTTGCTGACAGATCCAGTAAGCTTTTCTTTCTGTTGAACTAAAAACTGCCTTCTTAAAATGTCTACCCACAGGTCATGGGGTAACACTGCATTAGTCAATATACAAATATACAATATACAGTTACAGTTCATTCTGTAACTGATTGTATCATCTTGTTGCTGCCTATAAGTAATATTTTGGAGTTGTCTATACTAGTACACTTCTTCATATTTTTAATACTCTTAGGCATCTCCATTTTCACAAGATGATGAAAATCTGAACCTCATATTTACTGACCTAAGTTTAAAATTTTTTAAAATTTTGAAATAATTTCAAACTTACAGAAAAGTTGCAAGAATATAAAGACCTGTCCAACTCTTCATCCAGAATACTTGATAACATTTTACTATCTTTGCTTTATCATTCATTTGTTGTATCTACATATAAATTCATATATGCTTCCTAATCGTTAAATTTAGATTACATATTGTTTAGTAGAAGTATATCTTTGTTCTTCTTGTGCATATTATCAGAAAATATATAATGCTGATTTGTCCTACTAATGGTGATGTTAATTTACTTCAGTCACTTGGTTTAAATGGTATCTTTTAGGTTTTTCCAATATAAATTAACTAAAAGAGTTTTGTGTTAATTGAGTGGAATACCTTATTTATGAAGAGATACTTTCACTATGCAAATACAAACTTTTACATACTGGTTTCCACATTTATTGATGATTCTTGCCCAAAGCAGTTATTACTATGATGGTTGCCAAATAGTGATTCTCTAATTCCATCATTCCTTCCACTTTTATTAGCCCACACTCTTCTATAGGATACAGCTTTCCTTTCTCTCCTATTCGTTTATTCATTCATTTCTTTATACTGGTATAGATTCATAGATTTCCATTTTATTCAATGGGCTTCATTTTGTTCAAAGGGCATAGATTTCCATTTAATTCAATCTATTATCAATATTGATTTTGTTGCTCAAATTCTTCAAAATTTTTCATTGAGAGTCCCATGTCCTTTTGACATACCCTACCACTCTTGAACACTTCCTTACTTTCTGATATAATAAGATGTTCTGGATTTACGTTGTTCTATGCCATACACAGCCTTAGACTCAGACAGGACTCTAAGGAGTCCTGAATATCTGAATACTTGGGCAGTAATATTTAGGGTCTCCTTAAAATCATGTCTATTTAAATGAACTCTGGTGTTGTTATACATTGAGATGTTAAAAAAAAGAAAAAGCCTATGGAAACTCACTGTATATACTGGAAGGATATTGAAGACGTGACTTATAATTTGATTCTAGATGAGGACCCATGGGGACTCCTCATTGGGTTTTATCTGTTACACAAACTCCATAACTAATCAAGTTTCTCTCTTGACACTGCCTGAGAGCTCACTTCTGGATTCACCTTATTTTTCTCTAACTTCATTTCCCCTTGATTATTAGAATCATGAAAATTGGAACAAAGAATAGAGGACATTTCTTTAAGAGATTCTGAAACTCTCTATCCCTCTAGGGAGGCACTGCTTCCAGAACTACTCACTCAATTCAGATATTGTAAGATTTAGAACTGAGTTGCTGATTATTCATTTCATCCTTTTGGAACATGCTTCCCTTTAACCTCAAAGCTAACTGAATACAATTCTATGAATATAACTTCTTAATTTTATGATAAGTAAAAATAATGTAATGTGAGCTTGAAAAAAATTATCTCAAAGATAAAATGATGGTTCTTTTGTATATAAAGATGTTTAAAAACAAGCTTTCTTTGGCCATAAGCTATCTGAAATATGACCTATTCCAAATTTAATTGGTTGTCGGACCTTAACAAGATTGCAGCTAGAGATGAAGTAGCCTTAAATTCACTATTTGAACAATGTATCCCTGGTAAAGTGTAGAGATAAAAAACCAAAGGAGGGCAGCCCTGGTGGCTCAGCGGTTTAGCACCGCCTGCAGCCCAGGGTGTGATCCTGGAGACCCTGGATCGAGTCCCACGTCAGGCTCCCTGCATGAAGCCTGCTTCTCCCTCTGCCTGTGTCTCTGCCTCTCTCTCCTCTCTGTGTATTCTCATGAATAAATAAATAAAATCTTAAAAAAAAGAAAAAGAAAACCAAAGGAATAGGACCCAAATACCAAGTCTTTAAAATATAATCTGCATGTATCCATTTACCTGCACACCAAAATGCTTAAAGTGTAAACAACTAACTATAGGTATTCATTCCCAAATGAATCTGTTTAGTGTTTGGTGACTATATTGACTCTGGCCAGTGTGTGTAAATCACAATACATACAATTTCTTCAAATCAGGGTACTTTGACCCATGAACGATATTATGCTCCAACCTCGTTTCTACATTCACTTTCTATGAACCATTGTGCTGGTGACAAGTTGAAAAGTTGTTCATTGTTGTAGGGAAATCATGTTATACAACACAAAAGTGTATAAATAGGAGAGCCATAGACTTATAAATGTTTCCTCACCTCATTGTAAAGTTGAATACAATCACTTGCAGCTATGAGAAAGGTTACACATAGGGGTGTGGTATTTCCAGTATCTGCATCTGCAAATATCTAGAGTAACCCACCTTATTGTATCTTCCTGAAACCAAGGAGATAATATGTAGCATATGTTTGACATAACCTTTTAAAGACATACCTAACATTTAGGTCAAACTCATTTTTATCCCTCCCAAATACACCAAGACCCAAATTCATGAGCTCAGTGAAAATAAGTCTGAAAATTTAAAGCCTCTAATTGCCTGCATATACTGACAAGTTTTAGTTGAAAATTTCCCACAATTTTCACATAGTTCTATTAATACTTGCCCCAAGAACCAATAACTCAACTCCTTGAAGAGATGTTAGTTGTATGTTATCTAGTGTCAATGCTGGATTCATGGAGAATTGTCTGTCACTGGGGATGGGGCAGAAACACTGAAACCAGGGCTGCCTAAGACTGAGTCTGGAGCAGAAAAATGAAAAAACTTCCCCTGACCCGACCATGAGTACTGGACTGAGAAACAAAAGCAGTCTGCTACTTGAAGGGAAAGAGCATACAGAAAGAGCCTTCCATGACAAAGGCATGGGGAACCTACTGAAAGCTGAGAACACAGTGGAAAAACAAAAAAATCAATACTCTAGAATTTATATTAAAGACATGATAGTAAAAAGAAAAAAAAAATAAAAAAAAATAAATAAAGACATGATAGTGGTGGGACGCCTGGGTGGCTCAGCAGTTGGGTGTCTGTCTTTGGTTTAGGGCGTGATCCCAGGATTTCAGGACTGAGTTCTGCACTGGGCTCCCTGCATAGAACCTGCTTCTCCCTCTGCTTATGTCTCTACCTCTCTCTGGGTCTTTCATGAGTAAAATAAATAAAATCTTAAAAAAAAAAAAAGACATGATAGTGGTAGCTCACTGGAAAATTTGAAGCCTGTGGTGCACTAAAGGTAACTATAGCAAAAACAAGACTCAAATCCAGCTCAATTACTGACTTATGGAAGAGGAATGCCTATTTCCAGACATAAATATTACTGACCTCAGTTCCAATTGTTCTTTTACATATAATATTTACCATTTAATAAAAAAATTATGAGGCACACAAAAAACACAAGCAAACTTAAAGACAGACCAATGGAAATTATCCAGATTCATAGTAGGAATCACAAAATATAACATGAAAGACAAAACAAAACAGACATCCAAAAGATATGGGACAAGATCAAATAATTGAACAAATATGTAGGTGTAGTCGTAGAAGAGAGAAAGGGGCAAAAAATATTTGAAGAGATAATAGCCAAGAATTTTCTAAAATTAATGAAAGACAACAAAACACAGATCCAAGAGATTCAGAGATCCAAAACAGGATTTTAGTCCAAACAGGAAATATAAAGAAAAACACAAGTAGGCAGATTATTTTCAAATGGCTGAAAACAAAAGATAAAAAGAGAATCTTGAAAGCAGTCAGAGAAAAAAGAAACATGACCAAGGAAAAAATATGTACATGAATATAAAAGACTTTTTATCTGAAACTGTGGAAGCCAGGTAAAAATGTAACAGCATCTCTAAAATATTAAAAAATGAAACAGTCAACCTAGGATTCTATATCCAGAGAAGAGTATCTTTCAAAAAGAAGGCATATTAGCTTGCAAGGCTGCTATATAAAGTACAACAGACTGGGTGTATTTTAACAACAGAAATGTATTTTCTCACAGTTCTGGAACTTAGAAGTTCAAGATCAAGGTGTTGGGGGTTGATTTCTACTGAGGTCTCTCCTTGGCTTTCAGATGACTGCCTTCCTCACATGTTTTTTTTTCTTCTGTGATTACGTACTCCTAGCATCTCTCTGTAGGTTCTAATCTCTTCTTTTAAGGACACCAGTTATATTGGATTAGGGCCCATCCTATCAGCCTCATTTTAACTTAATTACCTCGTTGAAGGCTCTATCTGCAAATACAGTCACATTTTGGGAGTTAGGGATTCAATATACAAATTTGGTGGGACATAATTCAGCTTGTAATATCCCACCTCCACTCCCCCAAGATTCCTGTGTTTCTCACATGCAAAACACATTTATTCTCATCCCAACACCCCAAAAGTCTTAACTCATTTCAGCCTCAATTCTAAATTCCAAATCTCATCTAAATCAAATGTGGATGAGACTCAAGGTATGATTCATCCTAAGGCAAAAATTCCTCTCTAGATATGAACCTGTTGAAACCAGACAACTTATCTACTTCTAAAGTACAGCAGTAGTAGGACAGTTAGACATTCCTATTCCAGGAGGGGTCATGGGTCTCAAGCAAGTTGAAAACCTTGCAAGGTAAATTCTATTAGATTTTAAGGCTTAAGAATAATCCTCTTTGGCAGGATGCTCTGTCCTCTAGGTCCTCTGGGGTGGCAACTCCACCCCTCTAGCCCTAGGTGATAACCTGGCCTACTGAAACCTAGGAGGTAGCCCTGCCCTGTGGAACCAAGGAGGAAGAAATAGCCTTGCCTGCTAGACCTGTGCCTGGTGCTGGTGGAATATATGCTGTCTTCAAGAAACTTTTTTTACATATAAAGACCCAGATAGCTTAAAAGCAAATATATGGAAAGATATACCACACACACATTAACCTAAAGAAAACTAGAATGGTTATGCGAATGTCAGGCAAAACACATTTCAGAGCATGGAATACCACTAGTTTTCAAGGGAGACATTACATAATAATAAATCAATTCATCAAGAACACATACCAATTGTTAATGTGTATGTACTCAATAACAGAGCTTTAGGATACATAAAGCAAAAAACAATAAATAATAAAAAAAAAGCAAATCTGTAAGTTTAGTTGGTGTGATAGCCAGCCTCTAAAAAGGCAAAGGAAATAAAACAATTCTGTGAAATCTTCTGATATAAGTTTCTATTTCTATAGGCTGAGCAGTTGCAGATTATAGGGTTATGACTCAGGATGAGTCTGAATGGTTACTAACATCAATAGTAAGCTTATCCAAAGCTACTGAATGGCACTGAGGAAACTGTCTTGGGTTGCCCAATGGATAAATAATCAGCTAAGTATATACTAAACATTCTCTACACATATAATACTGTGCTAGGCACTTAAAAAATACAAGATGGTTCTGGCAGTGAAGAAGCTTCCCTAATTGGAGAAATAAGAATCTCAAATATGAAATACAAACTAGTAAACTATGCAGAACTCACCAGAATTCACTTGCTCATTTAAGTTACTGAGAAAGTGGTACTTGTTGATGTGGTGCTAATTTTAAGATGAAAATTTTGTAGTTCAGGTCTTTAACAGACAGGAAGGCTAGAATAGGAAGATGGATATGAAAACAAATATAAGTGTAGTAGTACTACAGAAACCCTAAAGAGGGAGTGGCACATTCTGCCTAGGGTTTCAGGAATGGATACATAGAAGAAATGATGTCTGAGCTGAGCTTATAAAAACTCAGATTCCTATTTAGGTATTGCCCAGGGAGACAAGGTAGGGAAGGGCATATTAGGCAGAAGGAACAACATGAGCAAAAGGGCAGAAGTATAAAAACTGTAGGTATAAAACTAAGTGCTTGAGTATGCTTCAAGGCTTAGATGAGAAGAGATGTGCATTTAATAAATAGGCCAAATGAAAGAAAGCCTTGTAGCATATGATAAGGAGTATGGGATTTATCCAATCTCTCTTCTTCTCTTATTCATTCAACAAATATTTATTTATTTATTTATTTATTTGATTTTTTAAAAAAGATTTTATTTATTTATTCATGATAGACACAGAGAGGGAGAGGCAGAGACACAGACAGAGGGAGAAGCAGACTCCCTGCAGGGAGCCCAACGTGGGACTCGATCCCGGGACTCCAGGATCACGCCCTGGGCCGAAGGCAGGTGCCAAACAGCTGAGCCACCCAGGGATCCCCTCATTCAACAAATATTTATTGAGCAGATACTATATGCTAGGCATTATTCTTGGGACAGACAAGGCTCCTGTCCTGTCCCATGAGGGTGTTACTGGGAGGTGGGGATGGTGGCAGTGAATGGCACTGGACATACACAGTTGGCTAACACAAATGTTAGCTGCAGAGGGCTCTTCATCCCCCAAAACAAATACGTAAACACACTACACACACACACACACACACACACACACACACACAAAATCGATGTCCATATTTGGCAATGATTTGGGTCTTATGTTTCTTGGGCTTCAAAAAAACTAAGGTAAACCTTGATCGTAATACTTTCACAGACCAATCATTTTGAGTATTAGGGGTCATCTTTCTCAAAAACCTGCACTGTTCCCTTAAATTCTTACTTGCAGTGAGGTAGCAGAAAACTGTTTGGTTTCTCTGCCAATCTTTAGCAGCCAAGGAGCAGCTTATAGAAGGTAGTGTTAGTTGCTGTATTATTCCTTTATGGATGACCTAAGTCTCCTGTTTCTCCGGATTCCCAGAGAAGCCTGCTAAAGACACAACTTCACACACCTCAGGCAGTAACTACAGTGACTGAGCATATTCTCAATCAAGAAAAAACTTATAGGGGAGATCCCTGGGTGGCTCAGTGGTTTAGCGCCTGCCTTTGGCCCAGGGTGTGATCCTGGAGTCCTGGGATCGAGTCCCACATCAGGCTCCCTGCGAGGAGCCTGCTTCTCCCTCTGCCTGTGTCTCTGCCTCTCTCTCTGTGTGTCTCACATAAGTAAATGAATAAAATCTTTAAAAAAAAAAAAAGAAGAAACTTATAACACAGTTCATAAATGTGAACAAAACTCTTTTGATGATTACAGTAGCCTGATTGTAACATAATGTATCATGACAAGCCTATTAATGAATTCTTGGTTTCATTCACTTAAAACTTTCAGAAAAATTCCTAGTTTGAAATTTCCTGTTTTGGTCTCAGCCTGGAGATATTTTTTTTTTCCCTTAGAAAAACTGAGTTAAGTCCACTTCAGCGTATTTGAAAAAGAGAACTAAGCAAAAATACTTTTTCATTTCAAAGACAAGCTGTTATACAAAGAAAGTTTAATGTCAGTTCAGTTTTGATATAGCAGTATGTCAGTGCTTTAAGAAGCACTGTTCTTCTGTAAAATTTTGAAGTGAAAGTTTTTAAAATTAACTAGGCATGCATTCTCCTTCCAGTGGGCTTTTAGTTGCATTTTCACTATATGGCTATTAATATCCAAAGGAGCTATTAGGAATCCAATTTCATTCTCTTCTTTAGATTCTTCCCTCCTTCAAAAAGAGAGAAGTTAAATTTTCTATGGCAATATGCTAAATTTGAACGGTAGGCCTTATCTTTACTCATCAAATAAGTAGATAACTAAATCAGCTACAATGTCTGCTATGAGGCAATATCCATATCATGGAGAAGTAAATACAGCTCTAAGACTCCAGTGTGCATTTCTTGATCTATGGGTTGACATTGCTGTCTTTAACATTATACCATGGAAATGTCTGTATTTAACAAAATTTTCCATCACACATTATGAGGAAACAAACAGTGTTTAACAAACAGCAAGGATTTAGCTGGAAAATAGCACATAACTTCAAAATTCTGGAGAATTTTCTAAATTTACAACATGAATGCAATTAAGTCTCTCAGTTGGTATGACCATAGCCTAGGTAGGGATATCATCAACCCCTCTGTAAACTAAGAACAAAAGGAGCTAAGAGTTTATATTTTAAAAATGGTTCTATTTCTCTTTTTCTGTGTTCATTCAATTTTTCTTTTGTTCACTTTCCATGTCTGTTCTCTATAGCTATCCTCATCCATTTTTATCTTTCTTTTTTTTCCATAAAGATTTATTTGAAAGAAAGCATGTGCGCACATGCACAAGTGTAAGCATCAGTGGCAGGGGCCCGGGGTAGGTGGAGGCAGCAGGAGAGAGAGAAGGTGACTCTCCACTGAGCAGGAAGCTCAATGTGGGGCTTGATTCCAGGATCCTGAGGTCATGACCTGAGGTGAAGGCAAATGCTTAACTGACTGAGCCACTCAAGTGCCCCAACTCTCTCCTTTCTAAGCAGCCCTTTCTAGTAACGGAGCAAGTCACACTGAGGGAAGAATAAAGTGGTACTTCTTGCAAAAGGTAATTCCTATTATCTGTTGAAGAACTGCTCATTGCTAAGAATCTTCAATCTGAACACTGAACTTCCCAAGGGAGCTCCTCTTACACCAATCTAAGTAGTAGCTGAATTTTACCAGTGCCTTGTCAAAAGTTCAAGTGAGAGACAGACCTGTTCCTGGGTCATCTTCTGCAGCTCATTCTCCCAAGCTGCCTGGTCATCGTCCAAGTTATAGGAAGCTGGTGGAGTAAGTCCACGGAGGATCAGGGGGTCTCGGTCATGGCAGAGGGCTGTCAGGTGTCCAATATACAACTTTAACTTGCTTCTATTTTGGTCAAGTTCTAAGAGGGGCTGGATGATCTGAAGTGAAAAAATTGAGGAAAGTCAAGGTCATTCTGAAACAAGAAGTTCAAATATCTTTATGCCTCCCAAGTTAAAGACAACTAAAGCTCCTCTAATCACCATTGACATCTTCAGGATTATAAAGAGATACAGTTCCACACACTCGAACATTTACACTGTCCCACCCAACCACTTCTGTGAGACAGGTAGAGAATGTTGGCTTAGTCTATCAATGCGAAACTGAGAGTTCCGTATTTAGGCAGGGGATTAAACACAGGACTAACTTGTTTTTAAAGAGATGACATTCCTGATATAAGAAGACTCCAGTTATCTCACGATTTGTCTTCCCATTTATTTATGAGTGGTTACAAAAAACTGCTAGTGAAATCTGCTCACTGAAATCTGGACAACATATACTTCATGTGTTCCTTCACCTCCTGGAATGGAAGAAAAATTCTGTCTCTGGAGAAGGTGCATGTTTTTCTTGGCCATGAGATGTGATGAGTGAACTCATTACTAAATCTGCCTCATTCTGGCTTAAGCTCCCTTCATTCATTTCACAGAGCTATCCGATATTCTTTTTAAACAGTGGTTGATAAATTCTTATATAACACCAAACACCTGACTCACAGCCAAGGACTCTGAAATTCTCTCAGTTCTAACAATGGTTTGATGTTTTTCTTGAAAAAACAGTCCTGAATTTAAAAATTTTTTCTATTTCCTTTACCCTGGATGAATAACTATCCCTTGACTCCCTTTGTAAGCACATTAAATGACAGATGGCTTCTGCTCCAGAATTTCATCTGACAGCCCTCATGACAACACTCTGGTCAGGTACTTGGTAGTTGGTCAAAGCCTGGTGTGCTTAGGAAGAATCCGTCCCAATCTCACATCTCAGAATGCTGAAATGTTAGAGCAGCATCTGCTTGATATATAGCAGCTGTGAGAGCTGTGAAGCCCCATCAAAATGCTGGCAATTCTTACAATGTTCCCAGGGCATACAAGGCAGAGGTCTACACCTACTGCATGTCACTAGGCTGGCATTTTCGATACACAGGACACCTCTGGCCCACCTCATGAATAAGGAGCTCAATAATCTTCATTTACAGAAACAAGGACTGGCATTACTTTCAAAAGTGACACTGATTTCTCCCTGGCCTCCTCAGAGGCCTGCTCTTGATTCTTTGTGTCTTTCAGAATTCTTTAAATGAACAAAGTTTTATATTTTTTATTATGAAATCAATACATGTTTTATTCTGAAAAATATGGGGAAAAAGTATAAAAGTAGTAAAATAGTAATAAAGTAATAAAATAGGCTATCAGTGCTCCAACAAGACTACCATTTGCAACATTGGTGATCTTCTTGTATGTCTTTTTATAAACTTTTATACATCAGCTTTTAACACTTTTGCTTGATACACTGTTTATCTGTTCAGTGCTGTATTATAAGTACTATTCCAACATCATGTATTCCTGGAAAACATGGTTTTTAATGGTTGCTTTATAAATATACCACATTTCCTCTCTCTGATATTATTTCCATGAGATAATTGAGAGGGAACAGCCAGGGCTTAATGGCTAAAATAACCTTTAGCTTACTAAAGAGATCAGAGTTCAGAGTTTAGGCCTATTTAATATTACATATGATAGAAACTGAAGCCTGGATATACAAACCAGAGAAAGTAAATCAACTTAGCATTATTTTACTTTTTAAACTCACATACACAATTCTTTAAGATAAAGGTTAAACACTTGGGTGCTGGTGTGGAAGGCTCTTGGGTTCTATAAGAGAACCCGAGTCAGCAGGCTCATGGTACCAGTTCTATCTGGCATTTCCTACCTACGATAGACATATTAATACTGTCAATCACAGAAGGAAGGGATTGTTTCAGTTAAAGCAGAGGATTTGGAAAGTTGGATGATTTTTCACAAACATCTCCAATCTCTTGAAAAGAGTTGCATTTTATTTCTGACCACAAATGCATACTCACTGCAGAAAGTTTTACAAGGAATTCCAAAGCATAATCTTTAAAAGCAGTTTAAAAGCAGTATTTCTTTTTTTTTTTTTAAACAATTTTATTTATTCATGAGAGGCACAGAGAGAGAGAGGCGGAGACACAGGCAGAGGGAGGAGCAGGCTCCATGCAGGGAGCCCGAGTTGGGACCTGATCCCGGGTCTCCAGGATCACGCCCTGGGCTGAAGACAGCGCCAAACTGCTGAGCCACCGGGCTGCCCTAAAAGCAGTATTTCTTTAAATGCATGCACACTTTGCACTTCAGTAACTAAACTGCCTAGTCATGGTTCTATTACCACACACCCAACCCTTAAGGCCTCCACACAATGCATCCCTATTTCATTTTACTTTTTTTTTTTTTTTAAGTTTGGCCTTTTCTTCCATAGACACACTGATAACAAATTTGGGGGAGGGAGTTCCCTTTTGGGATTTCCACTTATTCCTATTCTGTGTGTGTCTATAGTTGTTATCACATCTGGGCTACAAGGCTGAATAAGCTGGTATCTCAGATAATCAATGTTTGAATGTGAAAACTGGCATAGAAATGACCACAGAGAAAGGGGACAATGTGATAAATGGTAGTATTGGAGAAGTCAAATTTCTTATAAGTAAATGGAATTTAGAAAGACACTACCTCACCACTATATGACTTGAGATGAAAAAATTTTTCGTTTTAGGGATTCCTGGGTGGCTCAGTTTAGCGCCTGCCTTTGGCCCAGGGCGTGATCCTGGAGTCCCAAGATCAAGTCCCGCATCAGGCTCCCGGCATGGAGTCTGCTTCTCCCTCTGCCTGTGTCTCTGCCTCTCTCTCTCTCCCTCTATGTCTATCATGAATAAATAAAATCTTAAAAAAAATTTTTCTTTCATTTTAGGTCCTTGCTCTTAAAGATAAATTTCAAGTTGATTTAAATGCATTTCATGCTGAAGTGCTAACTGATTAAAAAACATGAGAGTCAAAACAAAACCAAAACCATGAGAGTCTTTTGCACTCTAGAATTTTTCAAAGTCAAATTTGAAAAGTTAAAAAATGATGGAATTTGACATTTTTTCCATGATAAAGTAATAGCCCAGATGTCTGTCCTTTCTTTCCATGTTAAAGGAAATCACTTAAAAAAAACAAAAAGAAAAAAACCCCATAGAGTTTACTATGTGAAAGCATAGGAAACAGCCCAAATAGCATATTCCCAAATCTACCATTAAAAAAAAAAAAAGAAAAGAAAAAAAAAAAAAGAAAAAAGAAAAAATCACTTTGACCTCTCTGGGACACATTTTAACCATGTCAATCATGTAGGAAATGCCCTTATCTCTTCCTTTTCCCTTCTATCTTACTTTCAGGCCACTTAGAAAAGAAATCACATTTCCCACAAGGTGGAACTGCCACTGTCTAATCTCAAGAGGGAAGAGGGACACTTGCCAAGTAGAATGAGGGTGCCTTCCATAAATTATGTCTTCTGTCCACATGTAACCTCAATATACTGCCAAGAAGTCTTACCAAAAATGATCAGAAATGTGGTAAGGCCACATTAATTCTATAGTTATGCAGAACAATAGTTATACACCTTTTTTGGATAAAAGAAGTTAAAAAGTGAACTTGTCAAGACAACTTCTGCTTATATAAAATATAATGCCAAATGGCAATATTCCCCCAATCCTATATTTACCAAATTGTTAAGGAAAAGAATTAAAATTGTAAAAAGGAATGAGAGACTTTTTGGTTGACATACAGATAGCTTTGCTTTGTTTCTTCTTGCAAGGATTTATTTGCTTATGTACTCGATTCTCAAACTGACTTCACAGGCCAGCATTTGATGACATATGCTGACAGAGGACAGTGATCTTCTGCAGTGTTTTTTTTAACCTCCTTTCCACTTAAGTGAGATTAGATGGGTAAAGGTTTTTGAGAAGACAGATGAGTTGCTCCTGTATTGTTCGATGTAGATTGTAACTGAAAATTCCAGAGTATTCCATTTCTGCAACCCATTTACCTCTGATATCTAAACATACTTTCTTAGACCATTTGGCTCTTCATACCAAGAGGGAATGTGCAGAGTGAGACTCCTAATTAGTCCAGTATATAGCCTGCTTTTCTCTTCCTACTCTGTTTTCTGTGTCAGACATGTACTCTAAGTATAGGTTAATCTGTTGTAACACATTCTAGGAATTCATTTTGAAAGGAATGGGGTATCTTCACGATAAAGACTGAATGAATAGGTACTGAATATTATTTGGGACTTAGGCATTTACCTTTGGGGTAACTCATATTTTGTTGTTTGGAAGATACCATTAAAAAAAAATTGGAAGATACCATTTTTTAAAAAAACTAATATTTATTGATCATTTACTGTGTTCCTGGTAATTTATTTTTAAATTTACTATGATTCTTCTGTAGTTAACTCACTGCCCTTAATTGGCTACAAAATTTTTTTTGTTCCTCTTTCTCTGCTGCTGAAGCTTTCAGAGGCAAGTTCAAACGTCCACATGTTAACAGCATAAATGCTAGTGGTAGTTTTGACTTCTCACTGGGTTACCATTATACTTCTGTCCCCCAAAGTAGGTACATCAAGAAAGTCCCAGAACAAGTAACATATTAACTTCCCAGAGACATTACTCTCTTAATTGAATTCTTGTCCAGAGGCCCAGCAGAGAGCTAATTCTGAAAAGTAAAAAATGAAACAAGAAAATAAAATTCATCGATCTAGTTTCAAAGCCTTTTTCTCCTCAATAACTAAGTTTATCTTCTTGGTCAAAAAAGGACTTCAGCTTCAGAAAGATGAAGGATAGTGTAAGTCTCTTCACAAAGGTTTGGAGCTTTGTATTACGTTTTCACGTAAGTGCAGCTATTCGGTGAAAGGATAGAATTCTTAAAAAAATATAGTAATCCTCATAAATATTTTTGCTACATTGATTAGATATGCTGCATATCAAATAACATATAGTGAAACTAAAGTTATATAATTCACTTAACATTTAGTGAATGCCTTTGTGCCATGCCATTTCACATTTATTTTAGCGAAGAGAATATTTAAAATAGGTGTGGTTCTAGTATACATTTAAAAAAATCATGAAATAATGGAACAAATGGTTGACTGTATATAAAACCTGAAATGCATTAAATTCATGATTTATCTTTAAGTTTACTTTTGAAGTTTACTTCAGGAAAACACTTAAATTGCTAAATAAACTTGGCCTCGATTGATTTCTTAAAGATTTTATTTATTGCATCAAGATTTTATTTATTCATGAGAGACACAGTGAGAGAGGCAGAGACATAGGCAGAGGGAGAAGCAGGCACCCTATGGGGAGCCTGATGCCGAACTCAGTCCTAGGAACTCAGGATCACGACTTGAGCCAAAGGCTGACGTTCAACCATTGAGCAACCCAAGTGCCCTGAGATTTTATTTATTTGAGACAGAGAGAGGGGAAGAAAGGGGCGGGGGGAGAGAATGAGCAGGTGGTGAGCGGCAGAGGGAGAGGGAGAAGCAGACTCCTCCCTGAGCAGGGAGCCGGATGCAGGCTCAATCCCACGACCCCTGGGATCATGACTTGAGCTGAAGGTAGATGCTTACCTCACTGAGCCACGCAGACACCCTCTCTTTGCCTTGATTTGAAGCTTAGCTTAACTTAGTCTTCATGCAAAAAGTTATAAAATTCAAGTTTTTAAAAAATTTTAATAGTCCCTGAGATCTAACCTCTTTTTTTTTTTTTTTCTTTTGGGAGGCAGAATGAGAATCTTAAGCAGGCCCCACACTCAGCATGGAGTCCACCATGGGGCTTGATCTCATGACCCTGATATCATGACCTCAGCCAAAATCAAGAGTTGGATGTTTAGTTGACTGAGCCACACAGGCACCCCTGAGTTCCAACTTCTTAATTAACTTTCCTATTTGAAGCCCAAACGGGAGGACATTAATGGATTCTCTAAATATTTTTGGTGTTACAGTCCTTACCCATTTTTAATCCTACCAAATAGAAAAAAAAAATACATACATTTGAGAATGGCCTCTTGATACTTCTCCTGCATGAGGTACACTGAACAAAGATATGCCTACCAGGTCTGCACTCTCAAAATAACCCATAAAAAGTCAAAACTTCATATCACTTTATGAGATAAACCTATATGGCCCCCATCAAAAACCAAACCTTATTGTTAAAATTGAGAATTTGGGGAATTTTAATAGCTTTTGACTTCGTTTTAGAGGGCTAGTCATTGAAAATCAATTCTATAGTAGCACAGCTGCTTTTCTTATCGTCAATAAACCTCCAAAATTTCAGGAAAAATTTACACATAACCCAAAATTAAAGGCAAGTAACTTAAAGGCTCCCAATCCTGACCCTCATTTCATAACTATTTTTCACGTTTATCTACTATTTTATAGAATGTGACCATCTTACATTTATCTTCCAAGCCAAAAATAAAGATCATGACAAAAGGAAAACAATACAGAATATTCCTTGTGTTAGAAATATTTACTAAGTAACTCAAATATGAATTCTGCAGCAAATCAGAATCCTTTCTTCAGCCTCCCTTACAAAAGACCTGCTATCATTATGACAGTTAATGAAAAATTTAGACCAGCTCAATTAACATTCTCAGGACTATATCTATATACTGGTGACAAAAATTCTCTCTTTAACCTAACTTTAATTATGCTTCCCTGAACTCTCTTCTCAACTGCGCCTTAAATTTGTGGCTTCTGTGTTCATCTCTACATTGCCCAGCCCTAGCAAGAATTCTGCTAAATTGGTTTATTAAGAATCTCCCATTCTTGCTATTTAATCGCCATAAATGTCAGATCAGGTTCCTCATCCTGCACCATTCCCCAGGTTGATATCCGGCCTGCCTTTAGCATGGATCCTATAGGGTCAGTTTAGCCAGAATGCACTTCGCCCTGATGTGTCCTCTCAGTAAGCAACCATCCACTGATCCCCACCCTGCTCCCTACCTAACCAATTCCATTATTTTTGTTGTATTCACTTCAAAGATTATTAAGCACAATCTTTCTGCCCACTGAAAAACTCCATTGCAGTGGTCCCTATACCTATCACAATGGTCCTGAATAAAGTCTGTCTTACTGTTTTTAAATGAGAATGGATTTTTTTTTTTTTCTTTAACACTGGGTAAAGGAGAGGAATAGTAAATACTCAGCTATCGCTAGGAGTTCAGATCCAAAGACCACTGGGGTCACTGAGATGAATAAACGTTAATCACAAATCTTACCACAGGGGATCCCTGGGTGGCTCAGCGGTTTAGCGCCTGCCTTTGGCCCAGGGCGTGATTCTGGAGTCCCAGGATTGAGTCCCGCATCAGGCTCCCTACATGGAGCCTGCTTCTCCCTCTGCCTGTGTCTCTGCCTCTTTCTCTCTCTCTCTCTCTCTCTCTCTGTGTGTGTGTCTCTCACGAATAAATGAATAAAATCTTAAAAAAAAACAAAAACAGATGAATGACTTCCCCATTCTATAGTCAAGTTCCACGGCTATTTACTTAGGAATGAGAAATTATGAGGAAAAAATTCTAGGGATGGGGGAGAAAAATGAGGCAGAAGAGAGGCTCCTACTCTTTGAGTAGGGGAGCCAAATGAAAGCTGATGCTATGTTTAAAAGGAAAAAACTAGCTAGGCAGTTGGCCACAGGCAAAAATGGCAGCTTCAACTCCTTGCATGCCTGTGCACATACCTGAGTACTGAAATTGGAACTCATGCTTTATTTGATCCTTTGAGATCTGGTGTCTAAAGTACCCCTGCTATAACTGTTTGCTACAGTCAGGTACAACTGTACTTGGCATGATTACATGACTGCTAGACAGATGGATTTGAAAAACAGTAACATACTTGTTGCCTGCTGGGCAAACCACAATAACAACCTATCACAACATCTCATTTTCTTCTCTAATGAAATGTACCAACTGCACTGGAAGTGGAAGAGAAGACCAAGTGGAACCTTCTAACCTTGCCAGTACGTCAACAAACAAGGAATGACATAAGAAAGGATGTGAAGATACATTATAGGGAGCACATCCATTGGCTCCTTCTCAGTTTATAGGAACACAGAAAAGAGTCAAGTGTGATTATCTAGTAACTATGAGATTGGATAGTTTATCTGTATAAGAGCTCCCAAACAGAGGCTAGTGTCTAGAGGGGACTGTTTTGTGATTAGCTTATTTCAAGGTCAGTTTAAAGGTGTGTATGTGTACATCTTAAAGAGTTGAAGGGGTAGACAAAGATAGTTTGCCATTAGTCATTATTATTTCAACTATAGTGTCAAATCAAATGCAATAGGACTACGTAGATATTTAGAAGTCCACTATGGAATGCTCACAGAGAGGCTGTGGCCACTGAGGGGCTCATTCTAGCATAGCAAGAGATCATTTAATATTTTCTCTGTCAACATGGCTCCTCGTTAAATGGTGCTTAACAAGAACATGGCCAAGGCAGGTATAAGTGGGAGAGAAGGAGTGTCTATCACTTGGAATGCATGGGACAACATAAATGTATCTGGAGCTATGTACAGATATCAGAAATGGGTGCTATTTAGAGAAAGATTATTTACATATAAGAATTTGATCTCTTAAAGTTAAAATCAGAAATAACCAGGAAACAAACTGACAAGTTAGAGACACATGATTTGGTGTGTATGAGAAGGCACAGTTATGTGCTTGCAGTGGCAGGAGGGTGACAAGGAAAAGATGAAAGGAAAGATCTGAGCAAAATGGCCCTTAGCCATTTATTTTCAGCTTGAGCACAACTCTGCCAACTGAAAGGATAGGTGTGTTTCTGGATATTATAAAAGAGCACTTCAAGAACTGAAACCAGTACCACGACAAGAGGCACAAAGGGTGACTCCTTAACTTCTTTTTTTCATTACTATAGATTGAAATAAAGCTAGGATCCTACTGAGGTCACAGTGAATTCCAGGAGAGGTTAGGGTATGCATCCCCTACTTTCACCCAAGCAGCATCACTATGCTGCTCTTCCTTTCCTCTCTACCTCTCTCCTCCTGACCTACCAGCATGAAGAATCTTTATTTCCATTCAAAACATACATATCAAAAAATATCATATATCTGAGAATATAGGAGGGATCTTGGCTGCTCTGACAGAGGTATCCTTGGATTTATGTCTGCCATAGTCAATCAGGAAATCATATTTATTTATTTATTTTTTAAAGATTTTATTTATTTATTCATGAAAGACACACACACACACAGAGAGAGAGAGAGAGAGAGAGAGAGAGAGAGAGAGGCAGAGACACAGGCAGAGGGAGAAGCAGGCTCCATGCAGGGAGCCTGACATGGGACTCGATCCCAGGTCTCCAGGATCAGGTCCTGGGTTGAAGGCGGCGCTAAACTGCTGAGCCACCCGGGCTGCCGTAGGAAATCATATTTAAAAAGCAAATTCTTTAAAAAAAAAATAAAAAAAAAATAAAAAGCAAATTCTTTCTTTTTTTTTTTTAATTTTATTTATTTATTCATGAGAGACAGACAGAGAGAGAGAGAGAGAGAGAGAGAGAGAGAGAGAGAGAGGCAGAGACACAGGAAGAGGGAGAAGCAGGCTCCACGCAGGGAGCCCGATGTGGGACTCAATCCCGGGTCTCCAGGATCACGCCCTGGGCCGAAGGCAGGCGCCAAACCGCTGAGCCATCCAGGGATCCCAAAAGCAAATTCTTTCTGAAAATTTTATACACCATGAACAACAAATCCCACGGATTAACGATTTCTAAACATTACCTCTTTCACCTTTGGAGTAATCCAGGCTTTGGGTGGAAGAAAAAAAAATTTGGGGAAAACAAAAATTAGGAAGATGGTTTTCTCTACTCATTTTCTTTGAGAATAAAACCTCCCATATAGTCACTGAATTAATCTCCTCCCTCTAAAACTTAAAATTGCTTAGCAAAACACAAACTCTGATGGATATCACCATTTCATTATTACTAGTAGGCTGATGCTAAGCAAAGCTTTATTATTTGAGGATAAAAATGTTACTATGACAAAATAGGCTCATCATAAAAATACCAGAAATCCTACAAATTGTGACTGATGTTACATAACTTAACAGCTAGGGGGAATTCAGGATTAAGGAACCTGGGGCAGGCCAAGCCTTTTTGTGTATGTATGACTCAATTTTTGGAAGAAGGATCCATGTGCCCTGATTCCCTCTGATCTAAGACAGGGCTTATTAAGTATTGATTAATGATCAACTCTGAAGTCTATGGCAGAGTACAGCAGTCCCAAAAGAATGCAAGGAACAGAGTGGTCAGAAAGAACAACACAAGTGCTCTGACAGAGCTGACAGATGCTGAGGAAAAATGGCAGAGTTCCTAGCAAGTAAAAAAATGCCAGCAGACCAAGGGAGAAAGCTCCAAGGATCCAGAAATGGGAGTCCGTCTAGGCTGAAGCAGGTGAAGTTATGATATTCAACAGAGTAGGGAGGCTCCTAGTATAGCTGTAAAGTCACTTGATAGTGGGGGAAAAGGTTATGTTTGTACAGAATCTTCATATTTCTTTTATCTACCAGGCTCTAGCCCCAGCTTTTAGTCCTCATGAAAAAGCTACCAAACCTATGGACCCACATTCAAATTTTTAACAGTTTTAGTGAGGAAATACAAAAGACATAGACCATGTTTCTGATATAATCAGAATACCTAACACATGATGGGTGTTTAGAAAATAGGAAACAGAATGAAAAAGTGAAGTAGAAATTCCAATTCTAAAGATGAAGCAAAGTGGAAAAGCAACAAGAGAATGTAGAATACATCTTCGCTTCACCATGTTAACCTGCTGATGTCATTAGTGCTCTTCTTGGTCTCCTTCCAGAGAGTATACTTTCAGTGTCACTCACAGCAACTAATAGAAAGAACAGCTCTCTCCATGCTTTAAGCAATCTGCTCAAATACAATTTGAGGGGTTTCTTCATACTCTGTTGCTTTGTAGGCTTCAGCAGCTGAAACCTTATATATTGAGCTGTTAATGCTGATAAGAAATAGAAAGCCTTAGATCATCCACAGGAAGCAAAGTCTTTGCCATCTTCATCTAAGCAGTAAGGTCTCATTTGGTTTGGTGTACTTCTGTATTTGTCTATCTTATAAACCATATTCACATTATTCCCAGATGTATCATTTCAAAGAATACTGCAAAGCCATTCTAAGCCTGACATTTGTGTCTCAGACTATCTTGTGAGTTCAGTGGTGTATGTTTTATGTACCCGATGGTTTTCAGATTTCCCTGATTTCATTAACATGTCCATCTAAACGATCATATTTTTCTGTGCAGAAGAATAAAACATCAGGTTCATGTATTACTTAACACCCCCCTCCCCGCCCCCATACTGTATGGTTTCATTGGCAGGCATCAGGCTCCTCTGAGCTGGAAATCCTGCATCCCAGTGTCTCTTGGAGCAATTACAACTTGTACCTTCCAGGAAACCACATTTGTTTGCCTGGCTGCTTGCCTTATCTGCTTTCCTGTTAGTTACTTCACTCATGAAATTTTTTGCTAGTTAACTATGGAATTAAAGTAATGTAGATGGTCCTCTGTATCTTATGATTTAACTTAGAATCTTACTGACTTGAATATTTGGCAAAAGCTGCTGTGGCATCTCACACCTTACAGCACCACACTCCAAGCAGACACAGTAGCCTCCATTCTTTAGTGCCAAGGAAGGCAATGTGGCTAGCTGTGGCCATAAACATAACTCAAACATGGTAGCCATAAGCAGGCAGGGCCTTGGCTGGTAATGTTAATTACTGGGCATCTAGTTTCAAAGACCGGTGAAGAAAGGCTTTTTCACCCAGAGGCTGCCCTTACCAGAGTCAGATTTGTATCACTGATGTTATCTGCTATAGAACATTTGCACTGTATTGGTAGCTCTGTGAGGAAGTGAAAAACTCTACAGCAATACTGTGGAGTAGTTAAGAACATTGGCTCTGGAGATTGGTTTAATTCCAGGCTCTGCAACATTCCCACTATGAGACCTAGGACAGTTACTTGGGGGTTGTATACAGTGTATACAGTGTATTTTACGGGGTTGTAATAGTCCTGTGTCTACTATATAGAAAATTCCTTCAAAAATTATTAACTATTATTTTCAAGAATCGATTTCATCATCTATAAAATGCATTCAAATCCATGTAAAATATAAGTAATTCTTCATAGCTTTAGCTGACAATTTTTTAAAAAGATTTTATTTATTTATTCATGAGAGACAGAGAGAGAGTGGCAGAGACAAAGGCAGAGGGAGAAGCAGGCTCTATGTAGGGTGCCTGATGTGGGACTCGATCCAGGCATCCCAGGATCACGCCCTGAGCTGAAGGCAGACGCCCACCACTGAGCCACCCAGACATCCCTGACATTCTTTAAAAAAAAAAAAAAAACGATTTTATTTACTTATTTGAGAGAGCAAGTGAGTGAGAGAAGAGGAAGGGGAAGGGGCAGAGGGATAAGGAGCAGCAGACCTCCTGCTGCGCAAGGAGCCTGACATGGGGCTCCATCTTGGGGTTCTGGGACCATGACCTGAGTCGAAGGAAGGTACCCAACTGACTGAACCACCCGAGTGCTCCTTTAGCTGACATTCTGACCCTGAGGACATTTTAGCCCTATCATCTGTATTTAGCTCTGCCAACTACTGTGGACAGTGAGATAACAACATGGGAAATGTTGAGCAATAGACCAGAGGTTGGTAAATTACAGTCCACGAACCAAATTTAACACCACTGCCTGTTTTTCTATAATCCATCATCTAAGAATGGTTTTTATGTTTTCAAAGGGTTGAAAAGAGAGAAAAGAATATTTGATAACATGTAGAAATTATATAAAAATCAAATTTCAGCACCCATAAAGTTGTATTAGATCAGAGTCATGCTCATTTATTTACACATTGCTTTCACACTGCAGCAGCAGAGCTGAATAGTGGTAACAGAGTGCAGAGTTCATAAAATATAAACTATTGACTGTATGAATCTTTATAAAAAAATCTGCCAATCCCCACAATGGATCAATTGCAGACGATAGGGTTAAGTGTAATATTAAGAAATTCTTATAATTTTCTCAAAGACTAGTTAAGAAATAAGTAATAATAACCATTAAAAAGTTCAATTCATAACTACAATGAGATTATTACCTTACTCCTGTCAGAATGGCTAAAATAAAAAACACAAGACACAAAAGTTTTGGCGAGGATGTGGAGAAAAAGGAACCTTGTGCACTGTTGGTAGGAATGCAAACTGGTACAGTCACTGTGAAAACAGATGGCGGTTCCTCAAAAAAATTAAAAATAGAACTACCCTATGATCTAGTAATTGCATTACTGGCTACTTATTAAGAATACAAAAACACTAATTCAAAGTGATACAGGCACCCCTATGTTTATTGCAGCATGATCTATAATAGCCAAACTATGGAGGCAGCTCAAGTGTCCATTGATAGATGAATGGATAAAGAAGATGCGGTCTATATATACAATGGAATATTATTCATCCATAAAAAAGAGTGAAATCTTGCCATTTGCAATGACGTGGATGGAGCCAGAGTATTATGCTAAGTGAAATAAGTCAGAGAAAGGCAAACATCATATGATCTCACTCATATATGAAATTTAAGAAAGAAAACAAATGAGTAAAATAAAAAAAAGGAAAGGTAAACCAAAAACCACACTATTAAATATAGAACATGCTGATGGTTACCAGAGGGGAGGTAGGTAGGAGGATGGAGAAAATAGAGGATGAAGATTAAAGAGAATACATTTATCATGATTAAAAAAAATGAAATGAAAGAAAAATCAATTCACAATGAATATTATTTGCATCAAGAGTAATATTGAGGGATCCCTGGGTGGCGCAGCGGTTTGGCACCTGCCTTTGGCCTGGGGCACGATCTTGGAGACCCGGGATCGAATCCCACGTCAGGCTCCTGGTGCATGGAGCCTGATTCTCCCTCTGCGTGTGACTATCATAAATAAATTTAAAAAAAAATAAAAGGAGTAATATCAAAACAAAACAAAACAAAACAATGGTGAAATAGAAAAATGAATTTGGCAATAAGCATAGAAAGAAAATTCAGTTGCAGAAAGTTATAATTAGTAAAATCTGATATGGGCAAAACTCTGAATGATAAATAAAATCATTATACATTATATATTGAAAAGAACCGATACTAAAATGGTTCAGTAGAATAAGAATATTGAAAAAATTGGATGTTTTCAATTACACATATGGAAAATTGATAAAATTAAATGGAATTAACTTGGTTTCAGCTCCAGCAAATATTCAGTGAAAATTCCCTGACAGTGCGTCTATCTTGATTTAAATGTTTGTGAATACGTCAAATATTTCTATCGAGTCAAACATTCTCAAGGTTAAACAAAAATTAAACATTAATGGGATCAAAACAGCATCCTGTACTCATTTTCAGGACAGAACATAAAAGATGGGAGGAATTTTAGAGATCATGTAGGTCATCTACTCCCCTTCTCCTCACTCTACTTTCTAAATGAAAATTTCAAGACCTGAAGAGGTAACATGACCTGTAAATATGGGTAGGAGCTATGTTACTCAGTTAGTGGCTATACATCACAGCTGATGCTTCTCACCTTGAACAATTATAGAACATGCAGGTTTTATTAACTGCTTTTTATCTGAATAGTCCCTGTGGACAAGGTAACTTTCTGAATGGTAACCGGGCATTCAGACTGTGTTCTCTATTTTCTTTCTTTTTCTTTCTTTCTTTCTTTCTTTCTTTCTTTCTTTCTTTCTTTCTTTCTTTCTTTCTTCTTTCTTTCTTTCTTTTTTTTTTAAGATTTTATTTATTCATGAGAGACACAGAAAGAGACAGAGACACAGGCAGAGGGAGAAGCAGGCTCCATGCAGGGAGCCCAATGTGGGACTCGATCCTGGGACTCCAGGATCACGCCCTGGGCCGAAGGCAGACGCCAAACTGCTGAGCCACCTAGGGATCCCCCGTTCTCTATTTTCTGAACCAAAGAAGATTAGAAACAATCTGGGACATTTCTTAGAAGAATTAATGTTTTTTGATACTGAATATATTCCTGCTTCACTAACTCTTCCACCACTGCATCCATTCTGGCTTTCAACATTACTCTCCAGGACAAAATAAGAAATGAATCTTAATTGGCCTTCTTGTTTCCAGTATTCCTTTTTGTCCATCTTGTATAGACTGCAAAGGCACACTAAGGTCTTCATGATCTACCTGCTGATTGCATCAGCCTCATGGCTTGTCATCCCCCTACCCTGACACGTGGGGTATTTTAATATAAGCCCATGAATTCTAGGACACACCTCTTATCAAAAAGGAGAGCCTAAAATACTCTGCTCCATTAAATGTGGGATGGTCTTAGTGACCTGCTTCTAAGGAACAGAATATGATAAGAGTGATGGTATGTAACTTTTGATTCTAGGTCACAGAAACCATTTGTGGCTTCATCCTTGTTCTCTTCTCCTGAATCATTTATTTGGGGTGAAGTTAGCCACCTTGTTGGGGGAGAAATCCATTTGGCGAGGAACCGAAGGTTCTTGCCAAGAACCAGCATGAACTGTGGATGAGCCATCTTAAAACTGGATGCTCCAGGGCAGCCCCGGTGGCGCAGTGGTTTAGCGCTGCCTGCAGCCCAGGGTGTGATCCTGGAAACCTGGGATCAAGTCCCAAGTCAGGCTCCTGCATGGAGCCTGCTTCTCCCTTCTCCTGTGTCTCTGCCTCTCTCTTTATGTCTATCATAAATAAGTAAATCTTAAAAAAAAAATCTTTAAAACTGGATGCTCCATTCCTATCCCAGTCAAGTTTTTGGATAACTGCAGTCCCAACTGACATCTTGACTGTAACCCCATGAGACATTCTACGTAAGGACTAAGCTGTTCAGAGGTTCCGGAATTCTTGACCCACAGAAACCACTGAGATAATAAAGGCTTACTGTTTTCTTTATGCTGCCAAGTTCGGGTTAATATGTTATGTAGAAATAATATATACCTTAAGCACTATCCATCATAAACTAAGAGCATACTAAATTTGTTATGCTGTTTATGCTTCTATGACATTGTCTAAAATCATATCTGCTGGGGAAATGCTAACTGCTCCTTTAAGAGGCAGCTCAAGTGTCACCTTCTCTGTGAAAATTTGAGTCTCTTGTGGAGGCCTGGGCGGGCTTTCCCATTGTACCTTGTATAATTCTTTTCTGTTTGAGAAAATGTAGTTTCGTATTTGTTTTATAGTCTTGAAACATATATTTTAATCCATATACCTAAAGCAGTATATGGATTGGGAGTAGACTCCCAATAAATATTTTAGAGTTAGTTTTCTCATTTCAGTCAGTTTTAAATCAAATGATAAAAATCTCAAACTACACTTACAGAATTATTCTATGTGAAGTTAGGACTCAGATGTCAATGATAAAGGATTGTGGAGAATGGGGCTTTCAGTTTGTTAAAACACGAAGTGAGGAAATCAACATCCTGGTTCAATTTCTGGAAGATAAAACAATATGAATGCTAGATTTTAAAGAGTGACCCACCAACAAAATGACTATGAAAATCTAAACATTTAAGGTATTTTCATTTAATACCCAAAATGCCAAAAGCAAAATTTGAATTATTTTATATTGACGTGAAAAGGAACCCAGACAGTCCAAGTGCTTTCTAGTTTTGCCAAATCCCTTCTCATGCAAAAAGTCTGTGATTCTACTCTTAAAACTGAGGAAGAAAGAGTAGTATATGTTCAATGTTGACTATTCTTTCAATGAAAAGAAATGAAGTCTTGCTAACAAGTGGTTTGCCTTAAAATCTGAATTTTCACCAAAAAGAACCAGCCATCTGTTTTGAATATTTTAAAGACTAACCCCCATTTTGTGCTCTGCTTTGATCTCCCAGGATAATAGGAAGACACTGATACAGTCCAGCTACACCTCAATCAAGTGTGCTCATTTAATTTATCCCAGAAATGCTGACTGCCAGATCCAGCTGGAAACTTTAGCCTCGTCATCCTCAGATCAGGAAGAAGGAGGAAGACACATCAATGGAGAATAACTCTTTTGTTTTGGTTGATGACGCATTTTTGTATCCAAGAAAATATTCCTTTAACCCAAAACAGATAGTAATATTAAAGACGGGGAGAATGTATAGAAAATAACAAATTAGTGAGAAGCTGAGGACAAGTTAATGAAAGGAATACTTTAGAACCCTATTGTAACAAGGTTGTCTAATAGTTCAGATAAAATGTGATTCAAATCATATCCTCCAGGGATGCCTGGGTGGCTCAGCAGGTTGAGCTGATCCTGGAGTTCCAGGATCGAGTCACACATCGGGCTCCTGCCTGAAGCCTGCTTCTCCTCCCTCTGCCTGTATCTCTGCCTCTCTCTGTGTCTCTCATGAATAAATAAATAACATCTTAAAAAAACAACAAATCATATTCTCCAAAACATAACTCTATAAAATAAAAACGTGATATAATAGGCAACTGCTAGGCCGGTCTTCCAAAATGATTAAAAAGGGGTCCTATCATATGTTCGCTGGTAGGTGTGGGTGGTGAACTTAATGATGTTATTCTAGAAGGTACCCTAGATATTGACTGGAGCTAAAATCAAGCTGAGAAACTGATACACATGAATGGTGTCAGATTATAGGATAAATAACTTATTAAGATGAAATTAAAACATTAAAAATATCTACTACTTAAAATGCATAAAACCTTAAATAAAATATAAGCAACTTTCTGGGGTGCCTGGCTGGCTCAGTCAGTACAGCATGCAACTCTTGATTTTGGGGTTGTGAGTTCAAGCCTGACATGTACCACTGTGCAAGGTGTATAGCCTACCTTAAAAAAGAAAAAGAAAAACAAAAACAAAAACATGTAACTTTCCTTTAGGGTAAAAACTCACCAGCTTTTTCATTCAATAAATATATATTGAACACTGTAGGGTCCTCATGTTTTCAGATGACTGTGAAAATTATGTAAGATGTGAAGAATTTTATTTTACACAAAGTGCAAGGATATTTTAAAGATTTATTTATTTGAGAGAGACAGTGTGTGTGCACTAGCAGGGGGAGGGGCAGAGGGAGAAGGAGGACCCTGGAGCAGACTTCCTGCTGAATGGAGTGCCCTACATGAGGCTTGAACCCAGGACCCTGAGGATTATAACTTGAGCAGAAATCAAGAGCTGAATGCTTAACTGACTGAGCCTAAACTGCAAGGATATTTTTATTGCCCAGGATAAATGAATGTCTCAATCATGTCCAATATAATTTGGGACAAATTATATCCCAAAGAGGAAAAAGATAGCTTTTCCTCATTAGACAAATGGTCATAATCATTAAGAACCAATGGATCTGAGAGCATATATTCCACAGACATTTAAAACACTGTAATTTTGAATTAGAGAAATAAACCATATGAGTCACAAGATAATGTCACCTTAAATTATTCAGCAAAAACTACAAAAATGTAGGATGTATACCTGTGGAACACTATAATCATGTCTTCAGAAAACATAAGAGAAAAGTCTCTCTCCCAAATTACAACTTTCTCATGTAGTCTAAGAGGTCTCTATGTCTGTTAAGCCCATGTAATCATTACGCCTGTCCAGAATTACTTTAGAAGCACAGTGCAAGGTGGTAGCTTCTACTTCTTACTATTGCCTGAAAATCATTCTCAGGTCAGAAAATTCCAGAAGATGAAATCACCTGCCATCATGGGGTGCTTCTGAAAGGTAATTAGGTCTGATTTAATGTGTGTGGCTAATTTCCCATGACCTGAGGCCTTGGAGAGGTACCGATATAGTTGCTCAGGAATACTGGTAAACTTGAACAATTCAATTAGAGATTCAGGAAAGAAGATTAATTTCTATTGCTGCAGAAAAAATTAATTACTAGGATTATGGGTTCCTTGTGCAATTAATGTTAAGAGAGAGGAGAAATCTGTAAAATAAACCATAGCATCAATGATCTTATAAATATTCTGGGGTTGTATCACAACCACTAAAACTGTCATTGCCACTATCATTTATTGAGCACTTCCTGTATGCCAGGCAAAGGGCTAAGTGCACTAAATATCTTACATATTTAATCTGCACAATAGCCTTTGTTGCAGGTTTTATTATTGCCGTTTAACAAATGAGGAACCTGATGCTGAGAAAAGAAGTTAAGTGATTTGTGGGAGAGTATATAGCTACTGAGCAACATTCAAATTGGGTCTAAAGACAAAACGTACTATTTACTATCAAGCTAAAAGGCTGTAAAAATAATATAACTGCCTCATAAAGGACACAAAAGAAAAAATATTTTGGCAGTTTCATAGATGGGAGGTTACTACATTTTTAAGAAAGTAGAAACCTGTAAGTGCACAACTGTGCATGTATCACAATTATGACAAGAACACACATCAGAAAGACAGTAACGAATATTAACTGAGGTTGTATCAGGGTGGTGGGATTATGGCTAATTCTTTTCCTTTTTTCTTTTTCCTTTTCTATTTTCCAAGTTAAGTGGTTAGTGTTGACTACAAATTCTCCTTTTCTCAATCCCCTTTCCTATAGCCCACCTGGCTTGTCCACTGGCCTCTTCAGGACTTGGGGCTCTACTCTTCACTCCTCTGCAACACGCTGCAGCCCCCACACCTCAGGGCCAGGGTAGCTGGGGGAGCAGCAGAGTGGACAGTAGGTGTAGGAAAGTTGGTGGTCCAGCTGCTACCCCCCATTAAAATACACACACAAAAAATCAGCATCTAAAGTGAAATAATCATAAAGTGAAAATATATCCTCAAATAGCCCCCAAGATCCCCACAGGGGTAAGCAGCATCAGGTGGGAGGCAGGTGAGGCTGGCTGGGCCACCGCCCCTCCCTACCACCCAACCCAGGGGCTCCAGGACTGTGAGTGCCAACAGCCCAGGCAGCCCCTGGCTCAGAAAACAGTAACTTGGGCCCTGGCAGGAGGGGAGGGGATCCGAGAAGTTAGGCTGGTCAGGACACCAGTATAGGGCTTGGTCTGGCCAGCCATGCTTGGCAAAGGGACACATGATGACATGTGCATGCGAATGCACACACCCTGGAAGCATCTGCCTTGCCTCGGTCCCTTCCTTTGATCACCACTTCCTCAAGAGGCTCACCAAATGTGGGACGGGGCAGGGATACCAAAGTCTTTGGACAGTGGCCTCCTCCTTCAAAGCCAGCCTCCCTGGATGGGGACCATTATTGCTTTAAAGGAATAGGGAAGGGACAAGAGCTGCAGCCCAGGTTAGGATCCTGAAGGATAAGGGCTGACCCTCTTCACTCCGCTGGGAACACCAGCTGGGGCCTGGACCTCGGAAAGCTTCCCTGAAGGTTCTGTTCCTTTTTCCAGACAACAGAGGTCCTGGAGGTAGGGTGAGGCCCTGCCCCCTAAGTTGGTCCTGGGGCCCAATCTTCCTCAGTCAAGTGGCCCGAAGGTAGGGTGGGAAGGCAGTCTCTGACCCTCTTGCCTCCCAGCTGGGGTCCAAACCCAGTCCCAAGACAGAAAAATATTTTGATATATTAAAAAGTGCCCAAGGAGGGAATGGGCTCAAAGGAGCAGGCAGGCAGTAGGTGATGTCAAAGGGCGCTCTGGTCTTTGATAAAGGCAGCCGTTTGGCCCTGGCCCTCATCCTTTTCTGAGTCAGATGGGCACTCTTCCTGTCAGGCTTTGGGGGGCAGCCACTTACAGGAGATGGCAGGAGGGGGAGGGGATCCGAGAAGGTAGGGTGGTCCATGGTGTACACCTTCACCCGCTGGAAGCTGAAGCCTGACTACAGCTGCAGGACCAGGAAGACAGTGACAAAGACTAGCATGATGAAGGTGTAGCTGAGGCTGGCCACCACCTTGGGCAGGTCTTATATAAAAGCTCAGATATGTATCAAGACACCAAGGTTTCACATAAAGGAAGTCCTCGCATAGTTACTTATGCATTGTGTGTGCATTCTGACAGGTAGAGAGGAGAGAGTGCATACACACACACACACACACACACACACACACACACACACACACACACCTAGGAGATACAGTGAGGCCTACTCCTTTCCTGCTTCTGGAATGGAAAATGGAACTGGGTATGGCTTTATCTTCATGGTAATCCAGTTCTAGAGGACTCTGTCCAGCTTTTAAGAAAAAAAGTAGTGAAAAGGGGTTTGAGATATTTCTAGGCTAGTGACCAGTTACCAGAGAAATCCTAGTTGGGAATAAGATAAGTAAATTCACCTGGAGTTGTGGCTCCTGGGGGCCTAAATGTTCTAGTGGGCTATTAGAAGAAGGGCAGAGGCAGTCATCTTGAAGGAATCCCAACACTTACAACACCTCTACAGCACAAAAATGTTTTTCTAAGAAAAAGTGGAACCCTTGGGTGCTTGCTTCCAATATGACCAAGAAAAGAAGGAATAATTACCATGAAGAAAAGGGCTGCCAACCATGTGCAGCTTATTCATTGCACCAACTGTGCCTGATGTGAGCTCTAGCAGTAGGCCATTAAGATGTTCATTGTTTGAAACACAGTAGAGGATGCAGCCATCAGGACATTTCTGAAGCAGGGGTCTTTGACACCTTTATGCTTCTCAAGCTGTAAACGAAACTTCTCAAGCTGTTACTGCAGGAATTATGCCATTCACAGCAAGGCAGTCAGGAATGGTATTCGTGAAGCCCAGAAGGACCAAACACCCTTATCCTGATTTAGACTTGCAGGTGCTGCCCTATCACCTTTGCCAAAGCCAATGTATGGAGCTAAATTTTTAAGTCTGATGAAAAGCTATCCTCTGGGGGGAAAAATGGAAATTATACTTTAAAAGAAAAGGAAAGAAAAAGAAAAAAGTTGGAGATAAAATCTGGTTCAATCACAGACGTTCTAAATTATGAAAGGATAGGGATCCCTGGGTGGCGCAGCGGTTTAGTGCCTGCCTTTGGCCCAGGGCGCGATCCTGGAGACCCGGGATCGAATCCCACGTCAGGCTCCCGGTGCATGGAGCCTGCTTCTCCCTCTGCCTGTGTCTCTGCCTCTCTCTCTCTCTCTCTCTCTGTGACTATCATAAATTAAAAAAAAATAATAAATAAATTATGAAAGGATAAAGAAAGGTAAGTTGAATTTAGAAGTATAAAGGTAGGGACGCCTGGGTGGCTCAGTGGTTGAGCATATGCCTTTGGCCCAGGGCATGATCCTGGAGTCCTGGGATCGAGTCCCACATCAGGCTCCCTGTATGGAGTCTGCTTCTCCTTCTGCCTCTTTCTCTGCGTCTCTCATGAATAAATAAATAAAATCTTAAAAAAAAAAAAAAAGAAGAAGTACAAAGGTAGACAAAATATGGTGAAAAAAATTGAGGCATGATTATCATTAGGAAATAGAAGCAGTATTCTATTTCCGTGATCATGTTTATAGAGCATTCAAATCTCACCAGCATGTACTACTTTATCTTACTCTATCAACTATTATAGTCCACAAAACATATAGTTGTAGTTTGAATTTGGCAAAAAACTGCAGCCTAGAGCAAAGGTTCTAGAATTCTGAGAATATCTGCAAATTATCACAAAGCATGTGGGCTTCAGAAAATGTTGATTTTTTTGGAAGAGTGACTAATCCAGAAATATTGAAAGTTGGTGTTAAACAGAGATTTGGTGTCAAACAACTATATCCCGCTCCCATGAGGATTCCCTTGATGTATTAAAAGGAACATTAAACATGTTCTAAAAACTAAAAACAAGGACTACTTGTATACACTTCAAGTACCACACAAAAGGTGTAGAGGAGGGTGTGCTAGTTGTGTGCAGGTCACCAAATACCTATTGTTTGTATAGCAAATTATGAATTTACAAACAACTTTCACAGTCATACTGCCTTAAGAGAAATACAATAGTTATCATCACACTCATTTTAAGGATGAATAAACTGAGGTTCTAAGAGGTTAATGAATTACTTAAAGTCTCTGACCTTCATTCTTTTTTAATTATATCAAACAGCTATCTACATTTTTCTTGGATAGTTCATATGAAACAGAAAAACAGACATATTTGAACTTTGAGGAATTTAATATCTTAGTGCATTAGGGCCAGAAAAATGATAGTTGATCCTAATTCTGAGTCTGTCAGAGAAAAACAACTTTGGCAGTTGAAAGGTTGTGCTAAAAGCTAAAAGTTCTGTTCGAGTCATGTAAACAGATCAACATTGTCCTGCAGTTATTCTGGAAAGCCCAAAACACATCAAGGAGGAATGATGTGCATGAGAGCTTTGTTCATAGAGGAATAATTATTTTTGTAACCAATACCTTTTCTGTCTCTTCCTTGCTGTGAGATAAGGCTGAATAGATACAGATAACTGGCACCTTTCTTAGTTGAATGAGATTCAGGATCTGGTGAAGCTGGTGAGAATGCTGATGAACAATGCTTGTTTCTGTGCTCTGCTTATCAAGGACTGTTAGCAGTTTGGGGGAAAGAGGAAAACAGAAAGTAGAAAAGGATATCATCCACTGTTGCAGGAAAATATTACTGTCCCCCCAGGAGACGTAGCAAAGTCACATACCAAAAAGTACTCTCACTTCCAACTATTAAACACAATCCAGCACAAGTGTCTTAACATTACACATGTACCCTTTATATAACAGAAATACAAATCTGAAAGAAATAATTCCTTGTAGAAAAGAATCCTAACTTTCTTCTAGTCTAAGCAGCAAAGTGCTATTCCAAAGTTAAAAAGATTAACAACCAATTGAACAGAAAGAAAAGAGAAAAAAAAGTTTCTTAGGTTTTAAAGATTCAAATAAAAGCTTCTTGAGGTCCCAAGCCATTCTGATATTTTCCCTGGTTATGAGTTAGTGAAGTATATATATCATCATCTCTTCTCAAGACATAATATTTCAGCAGATAGCCGGTAAAGAAAACCAGAAGGGAGTACTTCACTGTTTACTTTATTTCTCTTTAAAAGGTCAAAACCAATCTAAAAGAGAAGTTCATAGCAATAAATGCCTACCTCAAAAAACAAGAAAAGTCTCAAATAAACAATCTAACTTTACACCTCAAGGAACTAGAAAAAGGAAAAATGAAGTCCAAAGGAAGTAGTAGGAGGAAATACCAAAGATTAGAGCAGAAATAAATGAAACAGAAAAAAGACAATAGAAAAAAAAATCAGTGAAACTAAGCTGGTTTTTTGAAAAGATAAACAAAATTGACAAACAATAGCTAGACTCCCCAAGAAAGAAAGGAGAGAGGATTCAAATAAATAAAATCAGAAATAAAAGAGATGTTACAACTGAGACCAGAGAAATACCAAGATCATGAGATTACTGGGCATAATTATATGCCAAAAAATTGGACAACCGAGAAGAAAAGTATGAATTCCTATAAACATACAACCTACCAAGTTTGAATCATGAAGAAATAGAAAATCTAAACGGACTAATACTGAGTAAGGAGATTGAATCAGTAATCAAAACCCTCCCCAAACAGAAAAGCCCAGAACCAGATGGTTTCACTGGTGAATTCTATCAAACATTTAAAGAATTAACAGCTGGGCAGCCTGGGTGGCTCAGGGGTTTAGCGCTGCACCTGCAGCCCAGGGCCTGGTCCTGAAGACCTGGGATGAAGTCCCAGGTTGGGCTCCCTGCATGGAGCGTGCTTCTCTCTCTGCCTGTGTCTCTGCCTCTCTCTCTCTCTCTCTCTCTCTCTCTCTGTTTCTTGTGAATAAATGGATAGGGTCTTTAAAAATAAATAAAGAATTAACAGCAATTCTCCCACTTTTTAAAAACAAATAGAAGAGGGAGAACTCTTCCAAACTCATTTTATGATACCAAAATCAGAAAAAAAAAAAAGCCATAGGAAAAGAATAATTACAGGCCAATATCCCTGATGAATACAGACACAAAAATACTCAAGAATATATGAGCAAACTGAATTCAACAATACATAAAAGGATCATACCTCTGATTGGGATTCCTTCCAATAATGGAAGGATGATTCAACATTTGCAAAATTAGTCAACACAATACATCACACTAACAAAATGAAGGATAAAAATCATATGATCATCTCAATAGAGGCATAAAAAGCATTTGACAAAACTAAACATCCCCATGTATGATATAAACTCTCAACCAAGGAGGCAGAGAGGGACCATACCTCAACATAATAAAGGCTACAGTTAACATATTTCAATAACAAAAAACTGGGAGTGCTTCCTCTAAGATTAGGACAAAACAAGAATGTCTATTTTTACATTTTTCCAGCACAGTATTGGAAGTCCTAGCCAGAGCAATTAAGCAAGAAAAAGACATAAAAGCCATCCAAATCAGAAAGGAAGATATAAAACTGACACTGTTTGCAGATGACATAATATTATATAGAGAGAACCTTAAACACTATAATAAAAACTGTTAACAACTAATAAATGAATTCTATAAAGTTGTAGGATACAAAGTCAATACACGAAAACTTTTTGTGTTTCTACACACACAATAATAAAATATCAGAAAGAGAAATTAAGGAAACAATTCTGTTAACAAGAACATCAAAAAGAATAACATACCTAGGAATAAATTTAACAAAGGAGGTAAAAGACCTGTATATTGAATTTATAGTAAAACATTAACCAAAGAAGACACAAATAAATGGAAAGATACTCCAAGCTCATGGATTGGAAGAAATGACATTGTTAAAATGTCCATACTACACAAAGCAATCCAATCTAGGATTCAGTATAATCCTTATCAAATTTCCAATGACATTTTTCACAGAAAGAAATAATCATAAAATATATAATGGAACCATGAAAGACCATGAATAGTCAAAAAAGTAATCCTGAGATAAACTAAAGCTGGAGAAAGTCAATATTCAAGAAGTATTTACTGAAGGCCTATTATTTGCCAGACAACATTTAAGTGTCCTCTACTGTCACTATATATTGCTCCTTGTTGATTTAAGACTAATAAAATATTTTCGGGCAGCCCCGGTGGTGCAGCGGTTTAGCGCTGCCTGCAGCCCGGGGTGTGATCCTGGGGACCCGGGATTGAGTCCCACATCAGGCTCCCTGCATGGTGCCTGCTTCTCCTTCTGCCTGTGTCTCTGCCTCTCTCTCTCTAACTGTGTCTCTATGAATAAATAAAGTATTAAAAAAAAGACTAATAAAATATTTTCAAGACAAAAGGCATTCTTAGAAATAAAGATATTTCATAAAGACAAGAACAGTTTAATAAGAGTACAAAACAATCATAAATGGGTATACAAATAATAACAGCTTCCAAATGCATGAAGCAACAGTTGAAGAATTCAAAGAATGAATTAAAAAATTCCAATCATACTCAAAGATTTTAATAATTCTTTCTCAGCAACTAATAGACTGGGCTCCCCCACCCCATAAGTTTTTTAGTAAGGTCATGGAATATCTGAACGAGTACCTATACCTAACTGATATTTATAGAACACTGTATGTAATAACTAAAGAATACCATTCTTTTCAGGAGTACATAGTGGATTCACCACTTTTGGGTTCACCAAAGTGGACCATATTCTGGACTCATAAAACAGAAGTCTCAGAAAATGTAAAATATTAAAATAATACAAAGTATACTCTCTGATCACAATGGGATTAACATAGAAATCAATAACAATACAACCCAAAAAAAAAAAAACCCTCTCAAATTTAAAACTAGATACTTTTGCAAATCTACAGGAAAAAAAGAAGATATTTTAAAATAATAATAATTAGGATACGGGCGCCTGGGTGGCTCAGTTGCTTAAGAGTCTGCCTTCGGCTTGTATCATGATCCCAGAGTTCTGGGATATCAAGCCCCATGTCGGATTCCTTGCTCAGTAGAGCCTGCTTCTCCCTTTCCCTCTGCTGCTCCCCTGCTTGTGCTTTCTCTCTGTCAAATAAATGAATAAAATCTTTTTTTTTTAAACTACTAGGATAAGTGATGTTAGCAAAGTTGTAAGGTATTTCAATTATAAAAAAGTCACCTGTATTTTATATATTAGCAAATAACTGAAATTAAACATCATAGATAAAAAGTTAAAGATCTAATTAAATGGAGAAATATACTGTGTTCATGATTTGAAAGACTTAATAGTGTTAGGATGTCAACTGTTCCCAAATTGATTTACAGAATCAATGCAACCTCAATACCCCTCCTGCAGGATTTGTCATAGAAACTGACAAATTGAAATTTATATGAAAATACAAACAACCTGAAATAACTAAAACACCTTTAAAAAGATTAACAATTGGAAAGAGACTATCTGACTTTAACACATTATAAAACTATAATGGTTAAGACAGTGTGGTAATATAGATCAAATTAAATGATGAAAGAAAACAAAGCACAAACATAGATACATATTTATATCTTTGACTTTTTTTTTTTTTTTTACAAAGGTGCATAGAAATCCATGGAGACAGGACAGTATTTAAAAACAATTGGATATACATTCGGGAAAAAAAGAACCTTGACTCCTACCTTAATATACACCAAAATTAATTTGAGATGGGTTATAGAAATAAACATGGAAACAAAACAATAGTGTCTGGAAAAAGGAAAAAAACAGGGGGAAATATTTTAGCTCTTACATGTTATGCAAAAGTTTCTTAGAACCCAGAAAGCAATAACCATTAAAAACTGATAAGACTTCAACAGATTAAAGACTTCTGATAATGAAAAGGCACCACTGAAAAACTGAATACACAAGCCACAGACTAGGAGAAAATATTTGCAAAATATTTTTCTCAAAAAGGACTGGTATCTAAGCCATATAAAGAATGCCTATAACTTAATAATAAGATAAAATCCAATTAAAAATACACATTGGAGCAGATGCTTCAGAAAGGGCTACATACAAACAGCCACTCCATACACAGTGATGACAAAGTGTTCATCACTAATCAGTAGCAGAATTAAAATGAAAACCACAATGAAATACCTCTACACAGCCATAAAAATGGTCAAAATTAAAAATATGGAAAGTATCAAATGTTTAGAAAGATATGAAGCAACCAGAACTCTTATTTGTTGCTGATGGGAGCATTAAATGATATAACCACTTTGAAAAAGTAGCAGTTTCTTATAAAACTCAATACATAACTATGGTGTAACTAAGGCAAGTCTATTTGTAGGTAGTTACCCCCCAAAATAAAAGCATATGTCCACCAAAAGACATGTGTAAGAATGTTCATAGTAGCTTTATCCATAATTGTCCCAAACTGGAAACAGGCCAGATTATTCAAGAGATCCAAATAAACTGTGATCAGTCATCACACAATGGGATACTACTCAGCAATAAAAATGAATGAGTTTAATTCCAGTATAGTTAACATACAGTGTTATAATAGTTTTAGGTGTACAATATAGTGATTCAACAATTCTATGCATTACTCACTGCTCATCATAAGTGTGTACTCTTAATCTCCTTTTATTTCACCCATCCCTCACCCATCTCCTCTCATGATCATCAGAGTGTTTTCTAAGATTCAGAGTCTGTTTTTTGGTTTCTTTTTCTTTATTGATTTTTTGTTTCTTAAATTTATACATATGAGTGAAATTATATGGTATCTGTCTTTCTCTGACTGGCTTTTTAAGCTTAGCCTTATACTCTCTAGTTTCATCCATGTTGTTGCAAATGGCAAGATTTCATTCTTTTTTATGGCTGAATAATATTCTGTCACACACACACATCTTCTGTATCCATTCATCTTTTGATGGACACTTGGGTTGCTTCCATAATTTGGCCATGGTAAATAATACTGCAATAAACACAAGGACACATATATCCCTTCAAATTAGTGTTTCTGTATTCTTTGGCTAAATACCTCGTAGTATGATTACTGGATCATAGGGCAGTTATATATATTTTTTCCATGCCCAGCATCGAGCGTAAGGTGGGGCTTGAACTCATGACCCTGATATTAAGACCTAGCTGAGATCAAGAATCAGATGCTCAACTGACTGAGCCACTCAGGAGCCCCTGGTGGTTCTGTTTTTAGTTTTTGAGTAATCTCCAATACTGTCTTCCACATTGGCTGCACAAGTTTGCATTCCCACCAAGAGAGCATCAGGTTTCCTTTTTTCCCCATATTCTCATCAACACTTGTTATTTTCTGACCTTTTAATTTTAGTATCCTGGCAGGTGTGAGGTGATATCTCACTGCGGTTTTGATTTGCATTTTCCTCATAATGAGAGATGTTGAATATCTTTTCATGTGTCTGTGGGCTATCTGGATGTCTTCTTTGGAGAAATATCTATTCATGTCTTCTGCCACCTTTTAATTGGATTATTTTTTTTTTTGGTGTTGAGTTAGGTCTAAGTTCTTTACATATTTTGGATATGTAACACTTTATCAGATATGTCATTTGCAAATATCTTCTTCTTCTATTCAGTAGGTTGTATCTTAGTTTTGTTGGCTGTTTCCTTTGCTGTGCAGAAACTTTTAATTTTGATGTAGTCCCAATAGTTATTTTTGCTTTTGTTTCCTTTGCTTCAGGAGACATATCTAGAAAGATGTTGGTACAGCTGATGTCAGAGAAATTACTGCCTGTGCTCTCTTAGTGGATTTTTATGGTTTTGGGTCTCACATTTAGGTCTTTAATCCAAAAAAAAAAAAAAAAAAAGAATGAATTTTAAATGTAAAAGTAGTCTTACACAAGAGTACAGACTATATGATTCCATTTATATGGGGTTCTAGAACAGAAAACTAATTTATGTCAAACAAACAAAAACATTAACTGTGTTTGTCTATAGGTCTAAGAGTAGGTACAGACTGGGAAAAGGCAAGAGAAAATTTTCTTGGGAGATGTTAATGTTCTGTATCAGGAGTGGGCAAACTTCAACGGGCAAAGGCAGCCATCGTTTTTTGTATGCCTACAGGCGAAGAATAGTTTTTGCATTTTCTAATGGTTGGAAAAAACTATTTCATTATATATGAAAATTCTTTTTTTTAAAGATTTTATTTTTTATTTATTCATGAGAGACACAGAACAAGAGAGAGAGGCAGAGACACAGGAAGAGGGAGAAGCGGGCCCCATGCAGGGAGCCCGATATGGGACTCGATCCCGGGTCTCCAGGATCACACCCCGGGCTGGAGGCGGCACTAAACCGCTGTGCCACCGGGGCTGCCCGATATATGAAATTCTATAAAATAAATCTCAGTAACTATAAATAAAGCTTTACTGGAACAGAGCCATTCTTAATAATTACTTATTGTCCACTGATGCTTTCTCACTACAGTGACAGACTAGGACCCTACAACATCAGAACTAGATGTAGTTGCTACAGAGACCTTAATATTTACTATGTGACTTTTTTTTTAAGTAGGCTCCATTACCAGTGTGGAGTCCAATGCAGGGCTCAAACTCACAACTATGAGATCAAGACCTGAACCAAGATCAGGAGTCAGATACTCAACAACTGAGCCACCCAGGTACCTGTCCTATGTGATTCTTAAAAAAAAAAGTTTGCCTATTCCTTCTTTATTCAATAGGGGTTTAGGTTACATAAGTATGCATATATATTTGTAAAAAATCATAGAATAGTATAACTTAAGACTTGAGCATTTCAATTTAAAAATATCCATAAACTTATTTTGGACTTTATTATTTATTTATTTATTTTTTTAAGATTTTATTTATTTATTCATGAGAATACACAGAGAGGAGACAGAGAGAGGCAGAGACATAGGCAGAGGAAGAAGCAGGCTCCATACAGGGAACCCAACATGGGACTCGATTCCGGGTCTCCAGGATTAGGCCCTGGGCTGAAGGCAGCGCTAAACCGCTAAGCCACCCAGGCTGCCCTATTTTGGACTTTAATTAATACTCATGGGGTGATGTATATAAGTGTTTCTTAACTTACTTTGAAGTAATGAAAAAATGAGATCAACTGATGTGTAAGATGGAAAGATATATGATACATACAACAAAATCTTAGAGACTAGTTTTTTTTTTTAAGATTATTTATTTATTCATTCATGAGAGACACAGAGAGAGAGGCAAAGAGAAAGGCAGCAAGAGAAGCAGGCTCCATGCAGGGAGCCTGATGTGGGCCCAAGCCCTGGGCCCAAGGCAGATAAGGTCAACTTCATTAAAATAAAACTTCTATGCGAAAGACAATCTCAAGATTTAAGACAAGCTACACTTTGGGAGAAGATATCTGCAAAATACATATTTGATAAAGAACTATTGTCCAAAATATACAAATAATTCTTGAAACCCAACAATAAGAAAACAATTTAAAAAAAAAAAGGGTCAAAGACCAAAACCTTAACAGGTACCTCACCAAAGAAGATATACAGATGGAAAATAAGCACGTGAAAAGATGCTTCACATAATATGTCTTCAGAGAAATACAAAACTAGTGAGATGCCACTACACATCTATTAAAATGACCAAAATCCAGATAACACCAAATGCTGCCAAGAATAACACAGACTTTCATTCATTGTTGGTGGGTATGCAAATGCTAATAGTCACACTTTAGAAGACAACGGCAGTTTCTTGCTTATAAAATGAAACCTACTCTTACTATATAATCCAGTAATCTGTGGTCCTTGGTATTTATCTAAAGGAGGTGAAAATTTACATCCACACAAAAACGTGCAACACAGACAGTAGGCAGTATACCTAGGACAAAGAAGGAACTAGTTAAGACATTTCTGAGGAGAGTATACACGAAATGCTATCTATTAAACTGGAGTTTACCTGGTGTAAGTATAGTTGGAATCCTTCTCACCCAATTCCCTATTTAAAGGAACAAGAGAACTAAGAGGAAAAAAAGAGAATGCAGTAAGAGAGGGAGGGAGGCAGAAAGGGAGATGGGTATTATGCTGTAAACTGTCAACATGTGTCTTCATTATGTAAACTTCATGTAAAGTTTATGTAACTTACATGTCTTCATGTAAACTTCAACATGCAACTTCAACAGGTTGCAGACATTAATGATTAACATTAATCAAGCAATCATGACATACGGAGACACTGTTTTAAAGGCTTTTTATTATATCATTTAATCACCCGATTAATCATTATATTTATATTATATCATGTAATTACCCAATAACCCAACGAGGTAGGTATATTGTTCCCATCTTACAAATGAATAAAGTAGATACACAGAGGTTTGGAACCAGGCAATCTGGTCCAAAAGCCTACATTCTGACTAGGACCCTACAACATCAGAACTAGATGAAGAGGCAATCAACTCAGAACACAGGGATTCAGACAATGTCTAGAGGAAGCTGACTGCTATTTTATTCTTTTGTAAAATTCAATATGAATTGTTCTTGTGAGATACTCATATTTGCAGGTTTTTAAAATTTGAATTATACTCTATATTAAAACAGGAATGTGGGTGGGACATAACCATGAAAAAATAAAGGGACAATGACAGCCTCTATTCTAGCAAGGCTGGGTTTCTTCTCTTTTCTTTTCTTTTCTTTCTTTCTTTCTTTCTTTCTTTTTTTCTTTCTTTCTTTCTTTCTTTTTAATTGAGGCCTATAAGGATCAGAGATACTTCATTTTTCTTTTTTAAAGATTTTATTTATTCATGAGAGACAGAGAGAGAGACAGAGAGAGAGAGAGAGAGAGAGAGAGAGGCAGAGACACAGGCAGAGGGATAAACAGGCTCCATGCAGGAAGTCTGACGCGGGACTTGATCCCAGGTCTCCAGGATCATGCCCTGGGCTGAAGGCGGCGCTAAACTGCTGAGCCACCCCGGCTGCCCAAAGGCTGGGTTTCTACACTGGCCGCTTCTCCTTTTTAGGGTCTTCCTTCAAATTGGTTCCCATCTAAAATTCTTTTTTCGGAAGCCTTCCATCCACCTCAACTTTATCCAACCTTCAAGATCCACTTCTTGCTTCTAATCTCTACAGTTCCAAATTTGTCACCAGATTTCTGGGTAGTTGTATAAAAAAAAAATCAGTAACGTGAGGTCAGAAATCCACTTAGGTTCCTTTTATAAAGGAAATCCCTTACTGTTTTGTTATTTTCCTACACAGGAATACAATTCAATTCAACATACTTCTACCAAGTGTCTATTATGTCCAAAGAACTTTAAAGTAGAATATTCCTTCTCTTTTAATTATGGTATAATGTGAAGGGCACGGGATCTGATGTCAGTCCTGGGTTTAAATGTTTTCCACCTGTTACCTGTGAATCTTGGAAAATTACTTAACTTCCATGAACTCTGTTTCCTCATTTATAAACATCTTAGAGTGGTTGTGAAAACTAAAGATGGGGTAAGAGACATGAAAGTGGCCCATAGTGTTTAACAAATGTTACTTTCCTCTGCAATTAGGATCCTCCCGCTTGCTAAATTCTAATGGCTTTTCCAGGCTTTTAAAGAAAGAAGCATCTTGCTAAAATCTCTGATCCACTTCTGAAAATACAAGGTCAAATTCCTTCTTGCCTGTTAAGTCAAAAACTGATCCTGGTATTGGTCCAAACTGTTTAAACAGCTGGTCCAATAAACAATTTGGACCACACTGACAAAACATTCTAATTCACTACACCAATCAATTTTGTAACATCTTAATCTAATACTTCCCTTCTAGAGACATATTCTCTGGAGATTTAAGAGATTTCCACTGTAGTACTAATCAAGAGAATACTTTCAGGATGTTTCAAGCTGATAAGATTATGTGGACAACCCAACTAGGACACACCATAAGGAAAAGGAAATGCCAAAAGAAAAAGAGACTTGTTTTTAAAACACTTGTTTTAAAAGCTTAACACTGATATCATCTCTAATTAAAAAAGAAAAGGTTCATAACACACTGGTTCAAATCATGTTTTGAGAGCTATAGTGCTGATCTAATAGTCCTGCAACTCATTTCCAGATTTTAGTCAGTGGGATGGTGTGATACCAAGACCAACTGTTAAACCTCTTGACAAGTACATCCTTTATTGGAGGGGTCTGGTGCTAGTCTACAAAGTGCTTCCACAGAATGAGGTCCACAAAGAACACATGGCCATGGTACCTCTTCTTGATGGCTATGTACCACACGCTACTAGCAGAAAAGTTTCCACCTGAAAGATGTTCAGTTTTCAAGTAGAAAAGATTTCTGAATTATACTTTTTTATTTAGCATGAAATTACAGAAGCTAGATTCTCTGACTTACTTATGACTTTCCTTTGAATTTTTAACATTTCTCTCTACAAGTCTTTTGTTTCTAGACACTTCCTATCTTCCCTTTCAAAACTTCCCTTTCTTGTACTAGTAATATTTATATTAAAGCTAACAGCTAATTCAATGCTCCTAGTTTCAATGTAAACTTTACTGTTTCTTCTCTGGATCTCATGAATTTAGAAGTTAATTAATTCAATATATACTTAGTGAGGGCCTACTGGATACCAGGCATTGTTCTAGATGATAGAAATATAAAAGCAAACATATTAAAGTCCCTGTTCCCAGTGGGCCTACATTCTACTATTAAAGGAACAAAGAAAGAAAAAAAACAGGGACGCATGTGTGGCTCAGTCAGTCAAGCATCTGCCTTCAGCTCAGGTCATGATCTCAGGATCCTGGGATTGAGCTTCTGGCTTCCGGCTCCCTGCTTGATGGGGAGTCTGCTTCTCCTTCTCCCTTTGCTCCTCCCCCTGCTCATGTCCTTGCTCTGTCTCTCTCTCTCTCTCTCTTACAAATAAATACATACATACAATTAAAAAAAAAGAAAACAGATTAAAAGGATAGACAGTAGCAGGGACACATTTCACATGGATTTTCTATAGGTTGAGGGGAGAGAGAAGGGACTCTCATGCTTTCTAACTGGAGGTAACACTCACTTTATTCTGTGTGTCTCAGGAGGGTTACCTGACAGCAAATTCTTTCAAAGAAAGTTTCAATGAATACATTTCTTTCTTTTTTTTTTTTTTTTTAAAGATTTATTTATTTATTCATTCAGAGAGAGAGAGAGGCAGAGACACAGGCAGAGGGAGAAGCAGGCTCCATGCAGGAAGCCCGACGCGGGACTCGATCTGGGGTCTCCAGGATCACGCCCTGGGCTGCAGGCAGTGCTAAACCACTGCGCCACCGGGGCTGCCCAATACATTTCTTTTATAGAAAAATTCAAGGTGTTTTCTTAAGGAAAAAAATTCCTCAGCATATAAGAGATTAAAATTTTGGTGATTAAAAAGGAGATAAAATCATCAATATGTCTTAGATGAGCTACTAGTTCCTCTTTTCAGACCACAGAAATGCCTGGGGGCCTTAACATCACATCTAAATCCTCTTATTTATTATTATTATTTTTTACACCCTTACCTACAGAATGGGGGCACTGGACTAGATATTAATAGTCCTTCTCCCTCTCTGTCCTTCCTCCTTCCCACACTCTCTCTCAAAATAAAATAAAATAAAATAAAATAAAATAAAATAAAATGAAATAAACCCATTTTTACAAAAAAACTGGAGTTCAAAGATTGAGTTAATTTCCCTAGGCCACAAAGAATGTGGAGGAGTCGAGATGCAAAGTTATGTGGTCTGGCTCCATAGTTTATGCCTCTAACAAACAATTCATCTACTTCTCATAACAACCTCCATTTGAAAGATGAAGAAATTGAAGTATGAGGAGGCTAAATACTTCGTTCAAAGTCACAAGCTAATACACCGTGGTGGTAGGATCTCACCAGAGGCATTCTGCTCCAAAGCCTAGACTCCTAACCATTATGTTCTCCCACTTCTTGTGAAATTGCCTAGACCCTTTTAGCTCTATACTTCTATGATTCAATTCCTGTCTCAGTATTGATTATATCCAGTAAGACTGCTTTGCTGACATATATATATATATATATATATATATATATATATATATATATACCGTGTTACAAAATGTTTTAGATGTAAAACATTATTTATATTCTTAAGTTTGATAAGGTAAATCATCAATTTCAAAAATTTGAAATTTTGTTAGAATTCTGCAATGTTTTAGGAGTCACTCATGCATTTCTTAAGGTAAAACCCTTATGATATTATGACATTTATAGCACATTTTAAAAACGTGAAAGATCATATCATAGGAACTCCAGTTAAGGCCAGCTAATTACAACTGCACTGTGTTAAATCCATGGCAGTTAATATTTTCGTGCAATAAGCTCAATAGTGCAATAATTGAAAAAAAAACACCCAAATCAATAGCATTTGAACTCTTGATAGGAGTCATTCTATTAGGGAAGAAGAGAAAATAAAATGGAGACTTTAGGAACAAGTCTATGTGTAGGTTTGTTCAGTTTTCAGTCTCCTGGTGAAGTTATCTATGGGCCTTCTTTCCTGTGACATTAACCTATTTCTTCTGATTGGCTAGAAACGGCATACAACCAATATAATTACTTCCAACTAAGGCATGCCAAGAAGCTCCTATGTTCTGCCAAAATAGACAAGGCAGGTTCTTTTAGAAGGAAGGGACTGGTATTCTCTATACAACTACTGTATGGCCCGCACATCCTTCATGATGATAAATAACTACCCTTGCAGGAGGGAGTGTAGATAAAGAGAATTAACACATGAACTTGCTCAGCTTTAGCTTTGGCATGCAATGCTTTAACCCAAATAGCTTTTTGGCTGGTATACATTTTGCCTTGTACACCCTCAGGATAAAGTCATTTGGAAAGAATCCCATCTTCACAGTATATGCCCCTTTGTACAACTTACCTCATCATCCTTCTTGGCTGTGTTTGCTAGTGAGAGATCTACACATGTCCTCATCATTTTAAGAAGTATAACACCAAGATACAGACTTTTCAGGGAGAACTGACTCCAAAAGAGTGAGATCACCAATAAGCAAGGGCAGTGAATCCAGGGAGTGCAAGGCCACCAATATGTGTGAACTTATTAATTGTAATTATTATTTTTTCTAAGAAAAGGATTTCCTTAGTCAAACCTCCAGGGCATCAGATCAAAGGGAGATACTGCCACAGCTGGACTATATTTTCTAGCCAATTGGCCTGGAAAGGAGAATCTAGACAGTGTCCTGGCAACTGTTTAACACAGCAGCAATCCATAAAAGAGAGGATAAAGAATTCTTTAGACTGACTTTTTAAAAGGTCTTCCTTTACTTCTTTACTTTTTATTTTTAAGGATAGTTTGAGAGTAATGCCAAAGCCCTAGGGGATGTCCTTAGTAGAACCACTGACCTTGAGAATTCAGAGAATCCTTTTATAGATAGAAACCAAAGGTTTCAGTTCACAGTACAATTTTTTTAAAGACATATATTTATAATTAATTATCATGAAAAGTAGACCTCAAGCCTACTGACAGAATATTTGAACAATTTTCTAGTTCCAGTTTGATGCAAGTCACTATAAACCTTACCAGGACACTGTAATATAACACTAGATAAGGTAGTTTATAAATAAGATCAAAACAGGACAAATTTAAATATATGCCCTGGAAGTTCTCCCAAAAATGTAAAAAAAGAAATTATAAAAGTGACTATTAACACACAAAAAGAAAAAAAAAAAGCCACAAAACCCAACCCCACTATGTCAGAAGCATAGCAATACACACAGGAACCAGGTGAAAATCAGAAAACAGAAAGCACACCAAACAATTTCATGAATTACAGAGAAACAGGATGTGAGAATGATTGTGTAAAAAAAAAAAAAAAAATTGAGAGCAAACAATAAACATTTCTAGAGTTAAGGAAAGGTGTTTCTCACCGTTCTGAACAAAATGGCTGAACTAAGAGCATCTGATTGGCTATGCCCATATACCCTCCTCCTCATCCTAGGGAAGAGAGATGACAAAGGGAACAATGCCCCAGAGCAGCATGGGAATGAAAAAGAGTTGGTTAGTATTTAAAACAAAGACATAAGCATAATGTAGTAGAAGAAAATGGTCTCTAACTTCTTGACTCTTTTTATATTAGATTCGAATTCCCTAAATTCACTAACCTACCCAAAATAGTAATCAGTTTGCCATTACACTTCTACTCTTCCTACCTTTCCAAGACACTATCTCTAATCCAGGGCTGGATCTGGGCAAAATTACAAGGTTGGAGGCTTTTCTTTATTTTGCCTTTTCTTCAAACTTTCCTTGTTTTTTTTTTTTTCTTCCCACTACTCCCAGGCATCTGATTCCTTGTATTTATTCATTATCAAAACCTGTTTCAAGGTTAGGATCTAATACTCATCTTATGTACACTGGCATAAATTTAATTCTGAGTATCAGGAACAGGCACAGATAGCAAAATGATTTCTTGGCAAAGAAAGACTCCTGACATCAGGCAGACAGTTCTGCATTCTGCCTACATTAAGACTGGTATTGTTTTTCCCTTTTTAAAATGTAAGGCTTGCCTCAACTGGCGTAGTAAATGTCATAATACTGTGACTATACCTTCTGAATCTTAGAAAAAATTGCAATTTGGATATTGTTGGCTGCTCTCATCTGCAATATTTCTTCCTCTAAGACAATGCCATGGCTATCATTCAGTGGAGATATTTAGTGGGGGAGTTGCCCTTGACTCTTTAGTCATATGGATGTAATTACTTAACTATTATTTTTTCCCCTTCAGCTATATATTTTAAGATTGAGTGTGATGGAGATGTTGAAATTTGATTTTTGGCAATGGGATATGAGGTAATCTGTTCACCACTCTCCCCATCCATCATTTTCAAGATTTTGGGAGAGTTCCCTTCTTCCAAAAGATTGGAGTTGAATATGGTTCTCTTCAGACTCATCAATGCCTTTTTTGCATTGATGAAAAGTTGAAGGCTACAATTTTCCTTGAGAATAATAAATACTGCAGGGATCAATCAAGGAAATGGGAAAGAAGAAGTTTCCACTCTTCATAACAGGTGATGATCAGAGATTTAAAATTCTGCAACCAAACAACAGTTATCTCTAAACAGAGCTATGTCTTATTGAGCTCACAACAAGAGTCTTTTTTTTTTTTTTAATAAGGCATTGTTTTAACAGGAAAAGTAGGACACTTACAAATTAGTATGTATTTCTGAGGTTAATTGTTTTTTCTCAACCCAGTTCAAGGATTCCTTATAGTCCTCAAATCTTTTGAGTATCTCCTCTTAAAATAATCAGAATCATCTAGCACCACCTTCCTGTACAGAAATTGAATCTGTGTTTAAAAACACGAGTAAGGAGACTTCAGAAACTGATTATTTTTATTTTTCTAAACTTATAGTCTGGAATCTGTAACATGCTAGCATAAGATACATGAAAATAAAAGCACATTTATTTTTTATAAAACATTCAAGAGCGGTCTTACCTGGTCTGGGGAGGGTTTATGATTGGTTTGATTGGAATGGGAGGATTTGAAGTGGTCATCCTCATAATTGTCAGCCATTAGCTTCATGCGATTTTGTGTCTAAGAGGAAAAGATTTATGAAATTAAACTGCGATAAAATTTCTGTGATACACTGTAAAGTAACAAGTGCCTTAAGCTAATTCTGTCTGAAACAAAATTAAACAGAGGATTTCTGAAGAATCAGGGGAAAAAATGTAGGCACTGCTTTGAACAGAATTGTGTACTACCCCCCCTCCCCTTCATGTTCAAGCCCTAATCCTCAGTGTAAATATATGGGGCTAGACTTTAGGAGGCAATTAAGGTTAAATGAGGCCATAGGATGGGGCTCTAATCTGATAGGACTGTGGCCTTTTAAGAAGAGGAAGAGAGATCATTCTCATTCTCTCTCATTCTCATTCATTTAAGCTCTTTCTCTCTCTTTTTTCTCTCTTTGATATGGGAGGAGACAATAAGAAGTTGGCTTCTGCAAGCTCGGAAGAAAGCTCACACCAGGAACTGAATCACCTGGCACCTTATCTTGGACTTCTCAGCCTCCAGAAATTCCTGTTGTTTAAGCCATCCAGTCTATGTTATTTTGTTATGGCAGCCCAAGCAAACTAAGACAGGCACTTAAATTAGTACAGAATTTTTGAGGGAAAGAGTAATCTCCCCCAATCAAGTCCTCTATGCAGTGCTTGCTTTATTTTTAAAAATAGAGACAGAATTATTTTTTAAAATAAAGACAAAATTATTGCATACATAGGATAGGACTCCGTAACTCTATTTTTTCACTTCATGATATGCAGGACTCATATTTCCACATTACTACGGGAACTACTCATTTTTTAAACAACTATTCCATTTTGGGAGATGTTCTATAACATACAGACCATAAATATTGGAGGAAAAAGTTATTACCTGTAAATGAAATGATTATACACCTAGAAAATCTAAGAGAATTAACTGAAAAACTATTACAACTTATAATAAAGTTGAGTAAAATGGTGAGATGCTACAAAGATAAAATTCAATAATTTTTCTGTACACCATCGATAAACATTCAGGTTTCCAAAATAAGTCAGAGGTTCTGAAATTCTCTTCAACCCTAGGCTAGAAGATTAATATCCCATTGTCTTTTCTCCACGCTTACCAAAAGGAGAACTGGATTGGTGATTTTGTATGATCTGTTAATACAAGGCCTGAATAAATGAATGAATTATATATATATATATATATACACACACACACATAATGTATATACATACATAAATGTATTATATAAATATAAAAATAAATGTAGAGGCTGCTTTTAGGCAACAGGCTTGGGCAATGGAACTTGAGTGAGACAAATGGCACACAGCAAGGGCCCATAGCGACCACCCATCACTGGGTTGATGCAAACTGGCTCATTAAGCAACCCACCTTGAAATAGCCACAGGCCATAACTAACCATGGGCTACTTATAACCAGGCACAGTTACCAAAAAGGAGAAAATCCAATACATTTCCATACCTCCTCACTCTGCCCTATAACTTATCCCTCATCACTGCCTTGTTACAGTCTCTCCTTTGCTGTTCTGCTGCAGTATATTCAATAAATTTCTTTCTTTGTACTGCTTCGGGTGAATTCTTTTACTGCCTATGCCACTGGCCCCTCATCTGATTGGGATGCCCTACAATTCATATATGCATAAACCAAATAGCAACATATATATTGCACTAACAAAATATTGCCAAAACTGAAAGTTTTAAAAAGCACTGAAAATAAACTTGCTAATATTAGGTGATTTAAAAATGCTCACTGTAGGGACGCCTGGGTGGCTCAGCAGTTGAGCATCTGCCTTCAGCCCAGGGCGTGATCCTGGGGACCTGGGATCGAGTCCCGCATCGGGTTCCCTGCATGGAGCCTGCTTCTCCCTCTACCTGTGTCTCTGCCTCCCTCTCTCTGCGTCTCTAATGAATAAATAAGTAAAATATTAAAAAAAAATGCTCACTGTAGATAATTGAAAAATTAGAAAAAATTTACCTGTAAATCCCTCTCTGAAAATAATCACTCTTACTATTTAGGTGTATCCATTCAGCCTCTTCCTTATGAACATAAAAAGTTGCATATTCTTGATTTTTTTCCTCTATTTCTTCCCTATTTCTACTACAATATGATATTTTTTAAAAAAGATTTATTTATTTTAGAGAAAGAGAGCAAGCAAGCAGGAAAGAGACACAGAGGGAGAGGGAGAGAGTCTTAAGCAGAATCTATGCTGAGCATGCAGCCCAATGTGGGACTTGATCTCTTGACCCAGAGATCACACAACCTGAGCCTAAACCAAGAGTTGGATGCTTAACTGACTATGCCACCTATGTGCCCTAATATGGTATTTTAAAAATTACTATATTTTATAGTGTATTTTGATAGCTGGTACAACAAGTTGTCCTTCTCCTCTACCAATTCTGCTTTGTCAAAATTTGATTGGGTATTTTTAACACATTTTCTTCCCTAGATTAAAAGCACTTTGCTTAGTTCCATGAGAAAGTTTATAGAAAGTTTTCTTTGGTATTTTTTCATGTAATAATGCATGAGTAAGGGTTTAAGAGGCAAATGGCCTGGGTCTGAATTTTAGTTCTGCTCTTATCAGATATCTAAGTTTGGGGAAGCTACTTAAGTGCTCTGAGCTTCAGTTTATTTACTTTTAAAATGAGGATAACAATACTTTTAAGACATTTATGAGGATCAACTGAGTTAATGCAAACACTTAGAAAGGTGCCTAGCATAAAACACACACTAATTTAGCATCATCATTACTATGAACATTCTTTATCATGTCATTATTATTCTAGAGTCTATTGAAAATGGCAGCAGAATAGGAGGACCTGAAGCTCACCTTGTCCCAGGAACACAAATAGATAACTATCAAATCATCCTAAATACCCTAAAAATCAACCTGAAGACTAAGAGAACAAACTTCACAAATAAAGGGAGAAAAGAGGCCATCCTAAAGAATGTAGGAAGTACAGATATGTGGTTTAGGGGAGAAAGGGATTGCAGATGCTGCAGAGTAAAGGGAGACATGGTTGTAGAGAAGGGAGAGGGAGAAAGAGAGAGAGAGAGGGAAAAATAAACAAAGAGAATGTTTCCCAAAGCCATTGGCTTGGAAATTGAGAGGGACTGAATTTTCTGAGTTCTTACAACCAGCAGGGCTTACAGCCTGGAGTTTTAAATGTCAGCAGGCTTGCTCAGGATAGAGCCCCAAGGGCATTTCACTGCTCCTGGAGAGAAGCAAACAACCTGGGGGCAGACAGCCTAGAAACCACAATCTGAAAAACACCTGGGGTGCACAGGGGCCCGATTATAGAGTGCATCCCTGAGAGGCAGCATTCAGAGGAAGCCCCTCTGGGAACAAAGAAGCTGGCTGGTGCCATTTTCCTTCCTGGACCCTCCACATAAAACAGAACCACCTGTGAGAAGCAGCACAGGGCCTATACTGGTTGCCTAACTTGCTTCGTAGTGTAAGCCCCACCAACCTGTGCTCTGTGGCAGGACTGCCCTTCTCAGTCATGCTTGCCCCAGTCCTAGTGCAGTGGGTTCCTCTCCCAAAAATCCATGCCCACATCACATCTCATAACTAGAGAGTTTTGTAGGGCCTCAGTTCTGGTGGAGTTGGTGTCGGATCTCATTTCACAAGCAGACCACCATAGAGCTGGTTAAAACTTGCCACATTCAGGCCAGGAACCAAACATTGCTCACAGCAAGCAAGGAGAGCCTCTGCAGACCATGGGCCTGAAGGATAGAGGAGCCAAAACACAAGAGCATGCAACACGTACCAGAGACAGTCCCTGAAGTTCCAGGCCTGGGGCACTATACGGCCTCTTTTTCATAAGGCCATTACTCTCAGGAGCAAGAGATATAACTAGCTTTTCTAACACAGAGAAGAAAGCAGAGACTTAGACAAAAATGCCAAGACAGAGAAATTTATCCCAAATGAAAGAACAAGATAAGGCCATGGCCAGAAATCTAGGTGAAACAGACATAAGTAACTGGTCTAATGGAGAACTTAAAGCAATAATCATAAGGACATAGGATACTCACTAGGTTCGAGAAAAGAATAGAGGACATTAGTAAAACCCTTATCACAGATATAAAAGAGTTAAAAAAATCAGAGATGAAAAATGCAATAAACAAAATTGGAAACAGGCTAATGCAATGACTAGCAGGCTGAAAGAATCAAAGTAATGAACTAGTGTCCTAGAAGACAAAGCAGCGGAAAATAATGAAGTGGAACAAAAGAGAGAAAGAAAAATTATGCCACATGAGAACAGACTTAGGGAACTCATCCTATCAAATGTAGTAACATTCATATTATAGAATAAATACAAGAAAAAGAGTGAGAAAAAGGGCAGAAAATTTATTTCAAGAAATAATAGGAAAAAAACAAAGAATAGTAGGAAACTCCCTTAATCTGGGGAAGGAAACAGACATCCAGATCCAGGCGGTTCAGTGATCTTCTATCAAAATCAACAAAAGCAGGCCAACACCAACATATAATTAAATTGCAAAATATGGTGGTAAAGAAAAATTTTAAAAGCAGCAAGACAAAAGATGCCCTTAACTTACAAGGGAAAACTCATAAAGCTAGCTGGAGATTTCTTAACAGAACATACCAAGTCAGAGGGATTGGCATCATATATTCAAAATGCTGAATGGGGGACACGTGGGTGGCTCAGTCAGTTAAGCATCTGCCTTCGGCTCAAGTCATGATTCCAGGGTTCCTGGGATCAAGTCCTGCACTGGGCTCCCTGCTCGGTATGGAGTCTGTTTCTTCCTCTGCCACTCCCCATGGCTCATGCTCATTCTCTCTCTCTTTCTCATTCAAAAGTAAATAAATAAAATCTTTAAAACAACAACAACAACAACAACAAAGTACTGAATAGGAAAAATCTGTAGCCAAGAATACTCTCTCTCCAAGGCTGTCATTCAGAATAGAAGGACAGATAGCTTCCCAGAGAAATAAAAACTAAAGGAGTTAGTGACAACTAAACCAGCCCTGCAAGAAATATTAAAGGAGACTGAGTGCAAAGGAAAGACCGAATATGACAAAGACAGGAAAAGATAGAGAAAATCTCCAGAAACAATAAAACAAGTAATAAAATGGCAATAAATACATATTTGTCAATAACTGAATGTAAACAGACTACACACTCCAATCAAAAGGCATAGGGTGTCAGAATGGATAAAAAAAATAAGACCTACCTATATGCTGCCTACAAGAGACTCATTTTATTTTTATATATTTTTTAAAGATTTTATTTACTTAATCATGAGAGAGAGAGAGAGAGAGAGGGGCAGAGACACAGGCAGAGGGAGAAGCAGGCTCCATGCCGGGAGCCCAATGCGGGACTCGATCCTGGGACTCCAGGATCACGCCCTGGGCCAAAGGCAGGCACTAAACCGCTGAGCCACCCAGGGATCCCCAAGATCCCCAAGAGACTCATTTTGGACTTACAGACACCTGCAGATTGAGAATGAAGGGGTGGAGAAAGATTTATCATGCCAACGGATGTCAAAAGAAAGCTTGAGTAGCAATATTTGTATCGGACAAACTAGATTACTTTGTTCTTGTATTATTTTTGTCCTGCCTTGATATGAGTGATGCAGGCCTCATAGAATTTTTTTTTTTTTTAAGATCTGAGTGAGAGTAAGCAAGTGCATGTGAGCGAGAGAGCACAAGTAGGGGGAGTAGCAGAGAAGAAGCAAGGTCCCACTGAGCAGCAAGCTTGATGCAGAGCTTGATCCTAGGACCCCGGAATCATAACCTGAGCTAACAGAGGTTTAACCAACTGAGCCACCCAGGAGCCCTCACAGATTTTGAATGTATTTTCTCTATTCTGTTATTTGTAAGGTTTTGATAAAGATTGTCACTATTTTTTAAAACGTTTGCTAGAATTCACCAATGATGCCATATAGTCTTGGGCTTTTGTGTGCTGGGAGATTTTTTATTTTTATTTTTTAAATCTTTTTTTTTTTTAATTTTTATTTATTTATGATAGTCACACAGAGAGAGAGAGAGAGGCAGAGACACAGGCAGAGGGAGAAGCAGGCTCCATGCAGGGAGCCCGATGTGGGACTCGATCCCGGGACTACAGGATCATGCCCTGGGCTGAAGGCAGGTGCTAAATTGCTGAGCCACCCAGGGATCCCTGAGATTTTTTATTTTTAATTCAATTTTCATTCTTCCATTTCTTTCATGTTATTGGTCTGAGAAGATTTCTAAATTCTTGTATTAAAAATTCATGATTCAATCTTGGTAACTCGTGTGTTTTTAGGAATTATCTGTTTTTTTCTAAGCTATTTGATTTGTTAGTGTATAATTGCTTACTGTAATCTGTTATCGCACCATGTATTTCTATCACACCATGTATTATCTCTTATATTATTTTCTCTTTCTCAGATTTTGGCATTTGAGTCTTCTCTCTTTTTTGTTTTAGTGAATGTAGTTAAAGCATTATCAGTTATATATATTTTTTAAGCTCGCCATTATTTTCAATGTTATATTATTATTTATTCTGGTCTCTATTTTATTTATCCTGATTTTCTTTGTTATTTCATTCCTATACTAAATTTCAGTCAAGTTTCTTCTTTTTCTAGTTCCTTGTGGTGTAATGTATGTTGTTTATTTGAACTTTTTTTCTTAATATAAGCATTTGTAGCATAACTTTCACTGCTTTTGCTTCATCTCCCCCAAAGGAGTACATTATTGCGATGAGCATTGACTGATGTACAGAATTATCACCACTTTTTAAAAGATTTATTTTAAAGAAAGAGGGTGGGGCAAAAGGGGAGTAAAGGGAAAGTAGGGGCAAAAGGAGAGGGAGAAGGAGAAAAGCAGATTCTCTGCTAAGCATGAAGCACAGATGTGGGGTTCCATCTCATGATCCTGAGATCATGACCTGAACTGAAATCACAAGTCAGATGCTTAACCAACTGAGCCACCCAGGTGCCCCTGTATAGAACTATTAAATCATAATATTGCATCTGAAACTAATGTAACATTGTATATTTATTAGAATTTAATAAAATAAATAATAGAAAAGGAAAACTGAACATTTAAAAAAATTAAAGAATGTATTTTAAAAGTAACTTATGAATTAAAGCAGAGAAAATTGAAGTGCCTGGATGACTTAATCAGTTAAGCACCTGCCTTCGGCCCAGGTCATGATCCCAGGGTCCTGGGATTGAGCTCAACACCTGGCTCTCTGCTCAGCAGGGAGTCTGCTTCTCCCTCTTCCTGCCACTCTGCCTACTTGTGTTCTCTGTCTCTGTCAAATAAATAAATAATATCTTTTAAAAAATAAAGTAGAGGAAATCATAATGGAAACTATAAGCTATTTATAATCAACAACAAAAATGGAAAATACAACATACCAAAACTTGAGAATCTAACTTAAAGTAGTCTCAGATGAAAATTTATAACCTCAAACAAACTTTGAATATACTTATTTTAAAAAACAGTGAAGGGGTGCCTGAATGGCACAGTTGGTTAAGCGTCAGACTCTTGGTTTTGGCTCAGATTGTGATCTCAGGGTTGTGAGATGGAGTCCCATGGTAGGGTTCTGCACTCAGTGTGGAGACTACTTGAGTTTCTCTCTCCATCTCCTTCGGCCCCTCCCCCACATGCTCACACTCACTCTAAAATAAATAAATAAATCTTTAAAAAATAAAGTCAAGACAAAATAAGTTAAGCCTAAAGGAAACTGAAGAAAAAAGATAAAGGCAAATATTAGTGAACTTTAAAAGACAGATAAAAAAAGAGATAACTAACAACATAAAAATCAGGTTCTTTGAAATTAAAAATAAATGTCCAGCAAAATAAATAAGACATAAACACATAGTAAAAGGAACCAAAATAGGAGAGCATAACTATAGACAACGATTTAAAAAATCATCAAATACTATATGTATGCCAATACATTTGAATACTTAGGTAAAGGGGATACTTTTCTTAAAAAACAACTTAACAAAAATGATGCCAAAAGAAGTATCAAATAAATCAACAGTTAATGAAGAACTTGCTCTTCATTTCACTAGAGAGTAATCATTCTGTGTAATGTTGAAAGTCTGAAATGAAAACATTAAATTGAGGGACAAGAGAGGGTTATCTTTAACACTGCTCTTATTCAACATTATAATGAAAGTTCCAGCCTGGGAAATAAGGATATCAAATAAAATCAAAGACATAGAAATAGTAAAGGAAAAGATAAAACAAAACTTTCAATATTTGCATTTGCTCACTGTCTAAAGTATCCATGACATCTATATGCTATGAGACAAACGACTGTTAAATCTAAGTATTAACCAATTAACAATGTAACATGAGAAAATAAAACACAGCAATAGGATATGAAGAACTTAAAAAAGTACATATTTTTCTATATGTAAATTTTCTGTGCATGAAATCACAAACTATTACTTAAGAGCACTAAAGAATAACTTCAAAATGGGAGAGATAGAACATGGTCTTAGAATCCATGATGCCATTCACATAAGTCTTAAAAGCGTAGGAAGCAATGGTAGTGGTTGCTTTGGAATATATACATACACAGTACAAGTGTCCATAAAAGTAGAAGTTAGTGGTATGGAAGGTGGGAAAGGGGAAAGGATTGATGTTTATGATTTGGAATGGGTGACACAGTTATCTCTAGCAATTTTGTATTTGTTTCTTAATCTGTTTGGTGAGTATATGGATAGATACTACCATTCTCATTAAATACTATGAGTCCTATTTCCTTTTATGAATCTTATGTTCTCCAAGCTATTATTATTTCATTATTTTATAATTCAAAAATAATCATGGGAACCATATGTTCCTTCTATAGGCTTTAAAATTACAAGCAAAAATGTGAGTTATAAAAATTTTAAAAGTCAACAGGCTGACATGCTGTATATATTAAACTTATTCTTGCAATGAAGGGGGGAAAAGAAGAGAGTGAGAGAGACAAATAAGAACAGACTATTTAAAAAAAAGACTGAGAGAGAGAGAGAGAGAGAGAGAATGAGTGATGAGTGATAGGGAGAGAGAGAGAAAGAGAGAAGCAGACTCCCTGCTGCGCAGGGAGCACTATGCAGGGATTGATCCCAGGACCTAGAGATCATGACCTGAGCTGAAGGCAGATGGTTAACTGACTGAGCCACCCCAAGAAACAGACTTTTTTTTTTAAAGATTGTATTTATTTATTCATGAGAGAGAGATACACACACACACAGAGGCAGAAACACAGGCAAAGGGAGAAGCAGGCTCCATGCAGGGAGCCAGATGTGGGACTCAATCCCAGGTCTCCAGGATCAAGCCCTGGGCTGAAGGCGGCACTAAACCGCTGAGCCACCTGGGCTGCCCATGACTCTGTGTCTTAAGGAGCTCTCATACTATGCTCTTCTTAAGATAAGACCAACAAACAAAAGGAATAAATCCTCAAGTTTTACTGACATGAAAGGTACTTTATATCCAGATATTTTCCTTCTTAAACCATGCCATGTGCATGTGCAGGTAACTGAATTCTGCTGGTCATTGGGGAAAGAAAGAGAGGGAAAGAAAAAGGAAGACATTTACTAAAATAAACTTCTTTAGTTGTAAGTGCATATCTATGTATAAAGGTATACATACCCTTTCAGAGGAAAAGGAGTTCATTGTTTATTCTGTAATCTTTTCTTTTAAGACTGAGATGTCAGTGCTCAAACAAGGTATTAGAGAAACTGTATTTGACAGAAAAAATACTTAAGGTAAGAAATGGTGTATGTTAGTTATCCAAACCTAGGTATTAAAAGAATAGTGCAAGGGAACCACAAGGGAAGGAGGAGAAAATGAATGAGGCAAAATAAGAGAGGAAGACAAACCATGAGAAACTCTCAAATCTGGGAAACAAACTGAAGGTTGCTGACGGGGAGGTGGGTGGGAGGATGGAGTAACTGGGTGATGGACATTAAAGAGGGCATGTGTTGTGATGAGCACTGAGTGTTTTACAATACACTGGCAAATTTAATTTAAATTAAAAAAATATGAAAAGAAAAGGTTTGAATTCCAGAGTTCTCCAGTTCACTAATCTTTGCTTTTCAGTCTGTGATTATCTTACTAACCTATCTAAATAAGTTTTAGAAATAATAATACTTGGAAATCTTCTGAGATATTTTAGAAAACATATTCTAAATAAATTTTACCCTTATTAGTAAACTTGGGTTATTTCCAATTATCTTCAGGAAAATATTAAAATTACTTCTGCCTATATTTGCTAAATCTTGGAAATAATTTTATCATAATTAATTTTATAATTACATTCTATTTTTTTAAAAGATTTTATTTATTTATTCATGAGAGACATACACACACAGAGAGGCACAGACACAGGCAGAGGGAGAAGCAGGCTCCATGCAGGGAACCTGACATGGGACCCAATCCTGGTAATTTTATAATTAAACTTTAATTAGTTATATTGGTATTTGATATACAAAATGAAAAAGACATAATCCCAATCAATTTCAGTGAGATGTGTTAGATTCTGTGCTTGTTATACATTTAACAAAATATCAACAAATTATTTCTGAGCTTTTTTTTAAACTTCATATCATGAAAAACTATAAATTAGTCATTAATTCTTTTTTTTTAAGATTTTATTTTATTTTTTTAGTAATCTTAATATCCAACATGGGGATTGAACTTACAACCCCGAGATCAAGGGTTGCATGCTCTACTGATGGAGCCAGTCAGGTGCCCCAGTCATTACTTATTCTTGAGTTATGCTATGTATTTGTCTTTCTTTTTTTTTTTTTTAAAGATTTATTTATTTATTTATTTATTTATTTATTTACTTACTTATTTATTTATTTATTTATTTATTTATTTATTTATTTATGATGGATAGAGAGAGAGAGGCAGAGACATAGGCAGAGGGAGAAGCAGGCTCCAGGCAGGGAGTCTGATGCAGGACTCGATCCCGGGACTCCAGGATTGCACCCTGGGCCAAAGGCAGGCGCAAACCACTGAGCCACCCAGGGATCCCCCTGTATTTGTCTTTTTATACTCAAATGATTGAATATTATTATTGTAGTCAGGAAAATTTGTTTTCCACTGGTTGAACAGCTTTCAGAAAAACAATGTGAGGCAGTAAAGTATGATGAGGGTGGTAGCAAGATTAGAAGGAATATCTGTGCTGAATTTAGCCTAACAGCTGTCATGGTAATATTACCTTTACATTCTATTTTATTTTCTCAACTGATGTTTAAGTTCTATAACAGAAAAGTATATCTTCCACTGATTTTGTTTTGATTCTGAAATAAATCAATTTGGTAGTTTAATTTTGGTCCTGATTAGTACTTTTGGTTTTTAGATGGAATCCTGAAGCTTATTATCCTGCAAACACTTTCTATTACACACCAAGAAAAGTGAAGCCATAAAGAATCTTAGCTGCAGCAACCCAAACTGACTAATTCTTCCCATTACTATGTTATTTTTAAAAACGTAATTATTATCTTTTGAATATTCTTATACATATATCTGGCACAAGAATTTGTTACAGTAAAAGTAAGTCTATCTTCTGCTCGTGACGGTTCCTTTTCAAGGAGCTACCACAGGGATACCTCGGTGGGTCAGCGGTTCAGTGTCTGCCTTCCGTCCAGGTCATGATCCTGGAGACCCAGGATCAAGTCCCACATCGGGCTTCCTGCATGGAGCCTGCTTCTCCCTTTGCCTGTGTCTCTCATGAGTAAATAAATAAAATCTTAAAAAAAAAGGGCTACCACAGTTACCAGTTTCTTGTGTGTAATGCCAAAGATTTCCCGACATTCCATGGCTATGTAACTGTGTAGCCACATGCACACACACACACATTTCCCTCCAACAAATGGTAGCATATTTGATTCACTGTTCTTAGCTATTTTTTCCTAATTATCTTGAACAGTCTTCTGTATCAGTAAATAAAGAGCTGCCTTGTTGTCTTTGCTGACTTGTTGATGTAGACTTAGATTATTTCTAATATTTTGCTGTTACAAATAATGTTGTAAAGAATAATCTTATGATAACTGACAAATTTAAATTGTTAAAACTATCTATCATTAGGTTTTACATCATCTTCCTCCAAATAACAGCTTTCCTCTTAAGGTAAAAAGCCTAAATTTGTTTGGTCATATGGCTGGAATGTTAGATAGTCCAGGTTCCTAAGATACATACCTGGTTTTACACAAAGGTAAGGAGAGGTAAGAATAGATAAAAACACCCATATATTTGGTGGGCTTTTACTTAATTTATATAAAGACCAATGAATAATGATGGCATAAAAAAATATATACCACCTGTTAGAAAAATGTATTCCTATTTAGTATGGAAGGGCCAATATATTCAAGTAGCATATTTGCCCTCATTTATTATTTCTGAGGTTTATGGAAATAATGACATAAGTGTATATTATGTTTTCATTACTGATAAAAAGCATCTAAGAGTTATAGTTGCAGGCTCTGTTTACCAGCCTAAAAAAATTTCTTAATCCTTCCACAGAGTTGTAAAGGGCATCAGATGAAATCACTTTTAAAAGTATACTTGTGACAAATAGGAGTATGATAGAGCTCATTACGAATCAGAAATTGTTCTTCCATACTGCTATGTTATTTCCTTTACACCTTGTTTCCTCATATCAGTGTGGCAATTTCATGATGAAGACACATAAAGGATAGTGTATGTCAAACATATCACCGTGTAGAAGCACTATGAGCTTCCCGCTCCTTCCCCAGGCTTCTCACCATTCCACGTGTAACTCTCTAATTGGTGTTTCTCATCTCCATGAATGTAGTCATTATTCACTGAGTTGCTCAATCTAAAAATTTCAGAATCACTCTAGACTCCTCCTTTTCCACTAATGTCTATATCCAATTAAGCCACAAAGCCCTGGTGATCCTGTTTCCAAATATTTCTCCTATAAATATTTCCCCTATAATTAACTGTACAGTTTCATCTACATTACCTTTGATGTACTATTTTATTGCTTTTTCTAAATTGCTCTCAGTTTTATAGACTATTTGATTCTGATACTATCCTGCTTAAAAAAAAAAAAAAACCTATCCACGGACAGCAGGCAACCACCAGAGTCCAACTTTCTCAGTGAACACACTAAAGGCCTTCACTATCAGACCACATCATACCACTCTAGCTTCATTTTCATAATATGTTGAGATTATCCTTTTTTCTCCTTTTCTCTGAATCTTAATATTAAACCATCCCCAAATTCCTAAGATAAATTTTGTTAACTGTGTAACATTTTTACACATTGTTGAATTTGCTCATATTTTATTTAGAATTTTTGTATCAATATTCATAGGTAATACTGCTCTATGATTTGTTTTTTGTATTTGCAGTTTCAGCATCCAAGTTATGCTAAACTCATGAAATGTATCAAGGAGCTTTCCCTTTTTTGTATTCTTTGGAATAGTTGTGTTTTTTAAGATTAAAAAAAATTTTTTTTTATTTGCAAGAGAGCACAAGCAGGTAGAGCAGCCATTAGAGGGAGAAGCAGGATCCCTGCTGAGCAAGGAGCCCAATGTGGGACTCAGTCCCAGGATCCTGGGATCATGACCTGAGCCACCCAGACATCTCTGGAATAGTTGTTTTAAGGTAGAAATTATTTGCTGTTTGCTGTCTGCTGGAACTTACCTCTAAAAACAACTAGGCTTTGTATCCACTACTAGGAAGATTTTAAGCTGAATCTAAATTTGTTGGCTTCAAGAACTGCTCAGAGGAAGACGGAGAAAGAGAGAGAGAGTGAGAGAGAGAGAGAGAGAGAGAGAGACACTAAGAACCAGAGGGGGGATGGGCCGTGAGATGTCTGAAACAGGTGATGAAGATTAAAGAGGACATTTATCATGATGGGCACCAGGTATGGTATGGAAGTACTGGGTCACTATATTGTACACCTGAAACTGATATAACACTGTACTAACAACTATACTAGAAAATAAAAAAACTTCAAAAAACCCGAAACTGCTCAGATTTGGTGAGTTACAGATTGTCATGAAGGTTATCTTATTTTCCTATTATTTTAAGTCTGTTTTCTAGATGGAGATGTGTCTCCTTTGCCTTTTTCAAATATTGTTTATCTATATCTGGTCTTTTTCATAAACAATCTGTCCCCCTATCTTTCATTTCTAATTAAGTCATTAAATTCTATTTTGTAAGTCTTCTCCAAGAATGAGCTCTTATTTTCATTAACTTCCTCTATGGTTTGTTTTCTGTTTCATTAATTTCTGCTTGTATTTCTTGCCTCTCCTCCCCCTTCCCTTTCTCCTCCTCCTACTCCTTGTGTGTGAAAAGGGGGAATTTGCTCTGATGTCTTTTTATTTTTTATTTTAATTTTTTTAGTAGTATTTTCACTGTTGCTCTAAATATTCTGCATTTCTCTTAAGATTTATACTTTGACTCATGATTAAAATGAGCTTTAAAATTTCCAAATGCATATATTTATTGTTATCATTGATTTTTAACATTATTGAATTATATTCAGAGAACTTGGTCAGAATAGTTTAAACTCACAGGCATATGATGGTCTTGTTCTAAGATTTAGTATGAGATCACTTTTAATAAATGTTTCGTGTGTGCTTCTAAAGAATGCATATTGTCTAACTGTTGGGTCCAGGGCTCTATATGTATACACAGATAAAGACTGTCAATAATGTCTTTTATGTCCTTCTTAGTTTTTTCATGTTTGATCTGTTAAATTTCTCAACATGGGTATAAACTTGTGAATTTCTCTTTTTAGGCAATGTCGTTCTTAGATCCATAGAGCTTCATGTGTGTTATATCATTCAAGTGAATTACTCCATTTGTAATTATAATGAATATTTTTATGCCTAAATTTGCTTTTTGGCTTTAAAGCCTGTTTTGTCCAATAATCAGAGCTCTAATGGCTTTCTTTTGGTCAGTATCTGCCTGGTTTATTTTTAAAAAATCATTTAACTCTCTTTCATTCTGTATCATTTTGTTTTAGGTATGTTTCTCAAAAATATCATATTCATTCATTCAACAAATACCAGGTGCTGTGATAAATGAACAAACAAAGCTCCTTCCCTCATGGAGCTTACATTTTAAAGAATATTAGCTAAAGTTAAAAACAGCCTAGAGGTAGATTTTGTATTTTTCCATCTGTCTTCAATAAAATTTAACTTATTTACAGTTAATATATTACTGATATCTTTAGATTTATTCTTATTATTATTTTGGATAATATATAGGTATTTTTCCTACTACCTTTTTCATAACTTTAGGTGAATGGATGAAGAAAATTTTTATTCAATGTTTTTCCTCATTATTTTGAAGTTTCACATTCTATTTCTTTTACTTTACTGCTTACCTATAATATCAGTGTATACTTGACAAGTATCACAAAGTTATCACATCTTTATTCTTTCTTTCTTTTTTTTTTTTTAAAGATTTTATTTATTTATTCATAGAGACGCAGAGAGAGACAGAGAGGCAGAGACAGAGCAGGCACCATGCAGAGAGCCTGACATGGGACTCCACTCGATCCAGGGTCTCCAGGATCATGCCCTGGGCTGCAGGCGGCGCTAAGCCGCTAAACCGCTGCGCCACCGGGGCTGCCCCTTTATTCTTCTTTCTTAATAATATGAAGACTTGGGGCAATCTGTCATTGTTATTAAATTAACGTTTTATGCTCAATGCTTATTTAGATTTGCAGCACTGCTTTTGGCATATGACCTAATTTCTTCCTTACTGAAGCAGTTCATTTTTAAATGAGAGAGAGAGCATGAGTGATAAACTAACTCAGTGTTTGTTTGAAAATATTATTTCACCCATACTTGTGGATGCAGAATTTTAGATTTGCAGTTATTTTTCCTCAACACTTTGAAGATACTTATCACCTCACTTTCTCATGCTTTTTTATTGATTCTATTGAATCTACTGACAAATTCTTGTATCCTTGTACATGATCTGTCCTTTTTGCTGGCTTGTAATAGGTCTCTTTGATGTTCTGCAGTTTCACTAAAAGATTTGTATAATTATGTCTTTCTCAAGACTTCAAGTGCTTCTTCAGTTTGATCTTACATCAATAATAAAAATGTTTTATCCATTTTAATATTGTCTCTCCTGAATTTTTCTTTTTTTTTCCTGATTTTTTTAAAATCATTTTTCTTAAAACTCCTATTGGATGGATGCTGTACCATTTTAGTCTATTTCCCATGTATCTTATTTTCTATCCCAGTTTATCTCTCTCTTCTGTATTTTGGGTAATTTTTGCAATGTTATCCTTCAAATCATTAATTTTCTTTTTAGATGTGTTAATTGGCTCACTACATTTTTAATTAAATGGCTAGATTTTTTGTTTCATTTCATATTATTTGGCAAATATATATGTACTTTTTTAATAGTCCTTCCCCCCCCCCCCCCCACCAGCCCAATGCTTACTATGTGCCAAGCACTACTGTAAGAGCTTTAGGTAACTTAACTAATTTAATCCTCATAGCAACAATGTGAAGCTAGACTGTTTGTATTTGATTCTAGCTCTGTGTATTCATCCTATGAACTCTATTATATCACTTAGGCTCTCTGTACTCCAGTTTCTTCATATATAAAATTGGGATAATTGCACCTGTGTCTCTGCCTCTCACAAATGAGTAAATAAAACCTTATTCATGAGAGACACACTGAGAGAGGCAGAGACATATGCAGAGGGAGAAGCAGGCTCCATGCAAGGAGCCTGACATGGGACTTGATCCTGGGACTTCAGGATCACGACCTGAGCCAAAGGCAGATGCTCAACTGTTGAGCCACCCAGACGTTCCCCAATAAAATCTTAAAAAAAAAAAAAAAAAGGTAAAGGATATGAACCAATGTTTCTCCAAAGAAAACATACAAATAAGCAAAACGCACACTAATGATGTTCAGCATCATTAGTCATTAGGGAAATGTATATGAAAACCATGATGAGATAACACAATAATCAGGATAGCTATAATAAACAATAACAAGTGCTGGTGAGAATGTGGAGGAATGCTAATATAATGATAGTGGGATTGTAAAATGGTATTACTCCTTGGAAAACACTTTCAGTTCTTCAAGAGGTTAAACATAAAGTTACCATATGACCTAGTAACTCTAGTCATATGTGTATACTCAGGATAACTGAAAATACATTTGACACAAAAAACTGTATACAAATGTTCACAGTAGATTATAGTAAAAAAAGAAATAATAATTATTTAGCAACTTATGAATGGGTAAATAAAATGAGGTTTATCCATAATGAAATATTAGTCAGTCACAAAAGGTATCAAAGTACTGATACAACAAACGTGGATGAAACTTGAAAATACTTTGCTAAGTAAAATAAGCCAAACAAAAAGGCACATGTAGATGATTCCATTTATATGAAATGCCTAGAATAGGCAAATTCATCTACTTTTCTTCCCTATGACCTTTTATTCCTATCCTTTAAATATTTTTCCTCTATTAAATTATTTCCTCAATTTTTAGGAATGCTTTTTATTAGGGACATTAGGGACATTAGGTGACATAATTTCCTTTTTGTAGTCTCACATTTGTTTTAATTTTAAAAGCCCCATACTCTTAACTACCACACTACACTGCATCCCTTGTTCTTTCCTTACACTGTTATCTCTTAGGTTATTTTAAAATTATTTAATAATATTGCTCCTGGGGTGCCTGGGTGGTATAGTCAGTTAAGTGTCCAACTCTTGGTTTCACTTCAGGTTGTGATCTCATGAGTTCTGGGATTAAGTCCCAAGTTGGGCTTTGAGCTCAGCACGGAGTTTGCTTAAGACTTTCTCTCCTCCCTCTGCATCTCCCCTGTGCCTGAGTGTGTGTTCTCTCTCAAATCAATCAATTTAAAAAAAACAAAAATAAAAATACTGCTCTTCTATAATCTCAAGTCTTTAAAAGATGTGGTCTTTCTGTTACATCTTTCTCATGGTGGACTGATTGTGAACTCATCTTAAGGGGCACCTATTTTTTTTTTTTTTTTCCTCCATGGGAATACTGTGAAATTTGGGTTGTTGAAGGATCTTACAGTGATACTGGGGTTACTTTATTTTTTAAAGATTTTATTTATTTATTCATGAGACACAGAGAAAGAGGCAGGGACACAGGCAGAGGGAGAAGCTGGCTCCATGCAGGGAGCCCGACATGGGACTCAATCCCGGGACTCCAGGATCACGCCGTGGGCCAAAGGCAGATGCTCAACTGCTGAGCCACCCAGGCATCCCTTGTGATTGCTTTAAAGGGGCATATACGTCTGGGATAAATTTTTATACTAATATTTCAGGTAGAAACTTCCCACACATAAGAGTAAATATGCACTCTGAATCTGCAGGAGGTACAGGCTTCAAATTTTTGACATCTTATAGGGGATTTTGGGTTCCTTTCCAGAGGTATGACAGAGAAAAAGCTTCTTTGTTACCTACCAGTTGTGAAAGTTTGACTGAATTAGTCTTTCTTTCCCTTATATTTCTCTGACTGTTCTGTCCTGTAGCAAAGGTTCAACTCCAACTCCTCACCTCATGTAATCCTAATGTGTCTCTCCTCCTTTCTCTATATAGGCATGGAAATCCAAGCTCGTAGTTATACCTGGGTTATAACCAATTGTAACTTCCAGGGCTGCTGCTTCATCTGTTCACTTCCACCTCTGCATTTCAATCCCCTCTTTGCTTCTGACACCTGAGACTTTCCTTTTTCTCAATGAGCTCAATCATGCATCACACATTTTGAGAGGTGGTTAAGGCTTGCTAGCATCTTTAGGTTTGGAACAAAAGCATTTCAGTGTTATCTGGAACCTCTGTCAGACTGCAATAATCTATTTAAATATATTTTCTTCCAATAGATCATGAGTTTATGAGGGCTGGGACAAAGACTCACTCACCTTTGTATCAACCCAGTTCCTAGCAAAATTGTCAGCATTTATAAGATCTTTGATATGTTTGCCAATTCAAGAGTCTATTTTTCATGGTTGATACAAAATGAAAATAAGTTAGTAGTTCCCACTTTTCTCATCCTTTAGGACTATATTTTATTATCTTTCCAGCAATGAGATTCATATTTTGAAAGCTTTTCTACTGAATTATTTTTATTAAGTAATGTACTTTTCCACTTACATTAATTAAAAATAGATATACCAAACAGAATTTCTCATGACTATGAAAAATCTAGCATTACCACAATGAGTTATCTAAGCAAAAAGGAGAGAAAATGGACATTTTTACTAACTAGCATTTTATCCCCCCAAAACCTATAGTTGCTATTACTTGTACTAGTTTCAAAAAACCTCCAGAATCCAGGGACTCTGGTTTATAAGTATTTATGAAGTTTTTTTCTTTGATTTTCTCATACACATACAGATTCATTTAAGAAAAGGAAAACTTTTGACTACAGATATTCATGTATTTATTTTAGTGCTCAGTGGACTTTTTAAAAAAGGTCTCATGTAATTTTCCTCTCTTAATCTCAAGAGTACTCTTAGGGAAAAAAAAGTACTCTTGGGTACATCACCACTTATGGCATTAAGCTCACAGGATATCTGTTCTTTTAATATTCTGTATTTCCTACCAAAACCCTTTCTTTTTTCTCGTGGTAGAAAGCAAAACAAGTAAATATAAAACACAAAAAAACCCCAAAACAACAACAACAGATACACACAAAACTGTCTATCTGCTTGTTTGCAGGAGGCTAACCTCTTCCATCTCATTACAATCATTCCTTAATTCTTAGAGAGGCTTGCATGTGAGTCTTTGCTTCTATAACAGAGACACATAATATAGCTAGGAGAATTTTTAAATATAGTTAATAGATTTCACTAAACTGAAGATAATCCATCTTAGCTGCCAGAAAGAATATATTAATGGTCCATCCTGATTATCATGTATATCTAACAGTTTCCTATATGCCATGCAGATATTAGCTTTCAATGACAGAAGCCTATACTTTCCTTTGTCCAAAAAAAAAAAAAAAAAAAAAAAATTAACACGATGATAAAGACATAACAGCATTTTTAAATTAAAGAAATTTTAATAAAAATTTGTATTCTACTTAAAAAAAAGATTTTATTTATTTATGAGAGAAATACAGAGAGAGGCAGAGACATAGGCAGAGGGAGAAGCAGGCTCCCTGAGGGGAGCCCAATGCAGGACTCGATTCCAGGACCCTGGGATCACACCCTGAGACAAAGGAAGATGCTCAATCACTGAACCACCCAGGTGTTCCTCTATTCTACTCTTAATTTTGAAAGCTGTCATGTTTTCTGGCAAGGCCTAGTGTGTAACCGCTATACACTAGAGTGATAAAGTCAGAGTCAGATCCATAAAATCATTCCTAAAATTAAGTCACAAACTTAAGTTCCAGGAAATAAAATATCTTGATGCCAACTTGCCTACACTGACCCAAACTAATGACTAAAATGATACTGTTCAAAAACAAAGTACAACTGAAATTTTATTCCAATATAACCACCTTACTTTCTAGTATATATTTCCTCATCCTTGCAAGAAGCCTAGCATAAATCTATTCCAGTATTATTATCATCAGGATAATTTCTGCCAGCTTTACCTCTTTTCAAAGAAATGGGACACCCTACATTCTGGAAAGCAACCAAAACATTTAAGAGGAATATTAGCTGGATCCGGTGAGAGTCACTATCATACCTAAGGAAAGAAGAAAATGCAGGCAGGTGTTTTCTGTTATTCTAGAAATCAAACAAAGGCCAGGATCTGAGAACATTTACCACAGAGTTTTTGTCTATGGCTAAGGCTATCTGGATGGTTGAGTATACAATTAATGTTTTACCAATACAGAAGGCGGCCAGGAAAAAGTGACACTAAACTTCTTTACATGTAAGATACCTTAAGAAAAAAATCTTGAATGGTATTAAATACAAGTTAAAGAAATCATTTTCTGGGGCAACCCTGGTGGCTCTGCGGTTTGGCGCCTGCCTTCAGCCCAGGGTGTAATCCTGAAGACCTGGGATCGAGTCCCACATCTGGCTCCCTGCATGGAGTCTGCTTCTCCCTCTGCCTGTGTCTCTGCCTCTCTCTCATGAATGAATAAAAAATCTAAAAAAAAAAAAAATTTTCTCAAGGACAGTAGTACAAACCATAGGTATTGGTTACAACACACCCCCCCACCAAACAATTTAGTGCTGGAAAGCAGAGAAATTTAGTATTATCCCTTCAAATAAAGCCTTTTCCTTAGTAAATACATAGAAATCAACTTAAAATTATTTAATGACTTTTATTTTTAAAAAGATTTTATTTATTTATTCATTCATTCATTCATTCATTCATTCAAGACATAGAGAAAGAGGCAGAGGGAGAACCAGGCTCCCTGAAGGGAGCCAGATGCAGGACTCGATCCCTAAGCCCAGGGATCACAATCCAAGCCAAAGGCAGACGCTCAGCCACTGAGCCACCCAGGCGTCCCCATGTAATGCTTTTGATTAAAAAAAAAAAAAACTTATGTTGTTTGAGAATAACTGAGCAGGCAGAGGAGTGACCTTCAAGAATTCTGAGCATTTTAAATACACGTATACACAAAGAAAAAAAAAACACTTTAGATGACATGAATAAAAAAATCCTTAAAATAAGAAGTTTTGAGGAAATTTTATCTTTTCACAAAATCACGGTGCATGTGTGGGAAAAGAAAGAATGAAACTGGCACAAAACATAAGTTAGCTACAAATTGTACAACCAAGTGCATGTACACTGAAGTATCTTTAAATAAATCCGGGGATAGGAAAGCATTCAGATTTTTATTGAAAACCATTCACACTGAAAGCAACTGACATACAGTCAAACTCTGCAATCCCACCTTTTCTTCCTAGTCTATGAGAATTCAATATAAAAGGACTTCTCTGTTCTTACGTGACTGTACAAACTTTTATATGTGGGTAAATCATTAGAACTGGCATACCACGACCAGTGCATTCTTGGTGTTTTCTCCATTCCCCAGTTATCTCTTAAATTATAGAAAAGTACTTTAAATGATCTTATATATTTATGATGTTGAAATAATTCACTTACCATTTGATAAACTCAAGTATCTTAAAAACTTTGATTTCTAGGGATGGCTCAGTCAGTAAAGCATGAGACACTTGTAAGCCTGAGCCTCACGTTGGGTGTAGAGATTACTTAAAATCTTTAAAAAAGACACTTTGAATTTTAGAAATCAACAAGAAGCAGTAAGTATAGACAGATTCTAATAAGGAATACATACCCATTAAGGGCCATTTAAAAGAAATTAGAGAGGTGCCTGGGTGGCTCAATTGGTTAAGCATCTGCTTCTTGATTCCGAGTCAGGTCATGATCTCAGGGTCGTGGGATTGGGTTCTACATTTGGCATGGAACCTGCTTAAGATTCTCTCTCCCTCCCCCCACTCCTTGCTCATGTATGCTCTCTCTTCCTCTAAAAAAAAAAAGAAAAATAAATAAATATAAAATAAACAAAATTAGAGACTGAATATATTAATGATACTAGACAGTAAAATTTGCTACTGGAGGCAACATTTTCTAAAACACATTTATATGTGACTGGGGTTGGGGGAATGGTAATCAGTGAAAACTATGATTTAAAAAATTGGGTTATTGGGATGCCTGGGTGGCTCAGCGGTTTAGCACCTGCCTTCGGCCCAGGGTGTGATCCTGGAGACCCGGGATCGAGTCCCACATCGGGCTCCCTGCATGGAGCCTGCTATTCCCTCCGCCTGTGTCTCTGTCTCTCTCTCTCTGTGTCTCTCATGAATAAATAAAATCTTTAAAAAATAAATAAATAAAAATAAAAAATTGGGTTATTGGGCAGCCCAGGTGGCTCAGTGGTTTAGCACTGCCATTGGCCCGGGGTGTGATCCTGGAGTCCCGGGATCAAGTCCTACATCAGGCTCCCCGCATGCAGCCTGCTTCTCCCTCTGCCTGTGTCTCTGCCTCTCTCTCTCCTCTCTGTGTTTCTCATGAATAAGTAAATAAAATCTTTAAAAAAAAATTGGGTTATCTAAAATATAAGCAGTAAAATTTAGCCTATTGATTGCTTAGATATCTAAACTCAAGATACGCTTTTTGTTTTCCGAATAGAAAAGGCAGTTCTGCCTGTCTTGCTTTAAGAATAAATGTTAGCTTTAATTTCTACTTCCAGAAGATGGAGCAGATATACTTTTCCCTAATCCTTCCAAAAAATACAAAAATACCGCTAAAAAAAAAGTAAAACTAAATACTGTCTATAAGCTATATATATCCATATAAAACTACATTCAGGGGCGCCTGTGTGGAACAGCTGGTTAAGCACCTGACTCTTGGTTTCAGCTCAGGTCTGATCTCAGGGTTGAAAGATTAAGTCCCAGGTCTGGCTCCACAAACAGTGGGGAGTCTGCTTGAGTTTCTCTCTTTCTCTTCCTCTGCCCCCTCCCCTCTTTGGTCTCTCTCTTACTGAAATAAATAAATCTTTATCCCCTCCCCGCCAAAACTATATCCACATGTAAACTCACATCCATACAAACATAAAAAGGATGGTGAAAACTGGGGCCGAAAGCATGATACAAATGGTAAATTCCCTAGATTTCCTTTTTGCTTCGTATGTCCAGACTTGAGCTGAATAACCCCGCAGCCTGGAAATGCCTATAGTGACAAACTGCAAACACCTCTGTTCTCCAGCCACAGAAGTCTAGAAAGGGAAGCGTCAGCATAGCAAGACAGAAACTAGACAATCACTCGACTCCAAATGCCACAAAAAAACCCCCTGTGGTCTAGTGATGCAACTGGGTTCATCTAATCACCCATAATTCATGTTTGACATCTGATTCATTTCAGAAGTAATTAAATGCTCTCCATACCCTTCCAGAAGAATTGATAATATCTCTGGACTTCCTAAGCATGTTCAGATAGGAACTTCCAATTTTCCTTCCTGTTTTAGGTAAAAAAAAAAAAAAGTTCCTTCTTTGTCACACATGTAGCTCCTTCCCATTTAGATTAATGACAATAAGTACTAATTTTATTAGCTCAGTAATTTGTCAATAAATTAATATTTACTTTTATCAACTTGAAAAATTAATTTTTAAAGTTGCTGATTTATCAATATTCATGGACATTTGGTATTCATTGTATAATTGATTTTTAAAAACTCTAAATTTATGTTACAGGGGTTATACTGTTCTATAAATACACAGAAATATACTGGCTAAGGATCAGTTTAATGATATCAAGAGACAGATTTATCACCAAACAGGCTGATTTGTTTCCATTAAAATGTTTTTTATAAGGTAATTAGTATTTATAATATAGAATTTTTGTTACTATGATTGGAAGGAAATAATTTCCCAAAATTAAAAAAAAATCATACTTCCACTGGTATTTTGAAGCTCAATTGACTAGCCAAATATATGAAAGAACTAAATGGCAATTAAAATGAACAGGTTAACCTATCCAAGAGTATAAACAAACAAAAGGTCACTATACAGTTTTGCTAAGGAATTGAAAGCATTGAAGATTGAAAACCTCAGATGCTTTAAGGGAAATAAAGAAAACCACTTGTAATTGATAGGATTCAGACTGAATTATTTTCTTTAAGGAATTTTTTTTAGACTGCATTTATTTTACCTCTTCAAAATATTAGTGTAGCATTTATACCCCCCATCCTCCTTGTTTCCAGGAATCTATTTAAATTTGCAATGTTAAAACAGTAAAATGGCTGTGGGGTACATGATATCACAACTGCCTGTGATATACTGTGCCATAAATGCTTAAAGGATTTTTAAGACCTACAACATGGAAAAAAGATCTTAAAAACCCTGAAACTTCATTAAAAAACTTGTAGCAGCTCATATCCAATAAGGCAAATTCTGAAATTAGTTAACAGTAAGTTGTATTGAGAGCATATATTCATTATGTAACGATGAAAAGAATGGCATGTATTAATATTTTAATAGGTCTCAGAAACAGTAAACAGTAAACAAAACTTACCTATATTTTCTCTTAAGGTAATCTATTTTTGTGGTTTCAATTATAGGCACTTCTGTTTTGATGACTCCAAAATCAGTATTTCTAGCTCTCACTTTTATCTGAAACATCATACATATTAGACTTAATAGCCTTCTTGACATCTCTACCTAAGGATATGCCACAAATACCTTCAATTCAACTTTAGGAAAGAGGAATGTTCTACCTTCTCCAAATATGGTCTTTCTTCTGGAATAATTGTCTCAACTAGTGTAACTACCTCCACTCACTCACCCAAAACAGATAATCTGGCCAACGGTCTGTGGGTAGAAGTGACCTTGGGCCCCAGCATAGAAAAAACTGCACAGAACCCTCTAGCTGTCCCTTCCTTCTGCAATGACTAAGGAGACTTCATAGTGACAGAGTTAAGCTATAAAAATGTAAATAGATCAAGACCATTGCACTATGGCACAGAGAACAATTCCTCAGAGTCACCAAGACATGTAGCAGATTCTGCATAATTGAGAAACATACTATCTCTTGGTCTCAACTGTCCTTTATTTTTAAAAAAATTTAACTTAAAACCTTTTTCTTTTCTAAATTGTGGTAAAACATACATAAAATTTGCCATTTTGACGATTTTTACATGTACAGTTTAGTGGTATCAAATACATTCACACTGTTGTGCAACCATCACTACCATCTAATTTTATGGCTCCTTGTATCCTGTGACTCTGAAACTCTATAACTTTTAGACAGTAAGTCTCCAATCTCTCCTCTCCCTAGTGCCTAGCAACCACCATTACATTTTCTGTCTTTATTATTTTGATTCCTCTAAACACCCCATATAAGTGCATTCATATAGTATTTGATTTTTTGTGACTGGTTATTTTTATTTTGCGTAATGACTCAAGTTTCATTCATGTTGCAGCATACTGCAAAATTTCCTTCCATTTTAAGGCCAAATAATATTTCATTGTATGTGCAGTTGCCCCTTGAACAACATGGAAGTTATAGGCACTAACCTACCATGCAGCTGAAAATCTGCATATTACTTTTGGCTCCCTCAAAAATTAACTACTAGTAACCTACTGTTGTTTTAAAGCCATACTGGTAACATAAACAGTTGATTAACCCATATCTTATATGTTATATGTATCATATACCTCAGTCTTACAGTAAAGGAAACTAGAAAAAATATTAAGGGGAATACATCATAGTACCCTATTTTTTGAAAAAAAAAAAAAATCCATGTATAAGTGGACCCATGCAGTTCAAACCTATGTTGTTGAAGAGTCATCAGTATACTTATCCATTCACATTTTACTTATCCATTCATTCTTTGATTGGGTAAGACATTAAGGTTGCTTCTACATTTTAGCTATTATGAATAATGCTGCTATAAACATGGGCATACAAATGTCTCTTTGAGACTCTGTTTTCAATTCTTTTGGGTATATACCCCAAGGTGGAAATTCTGGATATGATAACTCTATTTTTAACTTTGTGAGGGACGGCCATATTGTTTCTCACAGCAGCTATATCATTTCACATTCCCACCAATATGGCACAAAGGTTCTAATTTATCCACATCCTTGGGAACACCTGTTTTCTATTTTTTTGATAGTAATCATCCTAACTGCTGTGCTATGATATCTCATTGTACTTTTAATTTGCATTTCCCCAATGATTAGTAATGTTGACATCTTTTCATGTTTTTATTGGCCATTTGTCTATCTTCAGAGAAATTCTACTCAAGTCGCTTGCACATTTTTTAATTGGGCTGTTTACTGTTGTTGAGTTTTAGGAGTTCTCTATATATTCTGGATACTAATTCCTTATCAAACATGTGATCTGCAAATTTTTTCCCATTTTGTTAGTTGCCATTTTACTCTTTGGATAATGTCTTTTGGTATACAAATTTAAAATTTTTCATTAAGTCTAATTTGTCTACTTTTTTCCTTTTGTTATCTATGTTTTTGGAGTCATATCCAAGAAATTATCACCAAATCCAATTTCATAAAGCTTTTACAAGAATTCTATTGTTTTAGGTCTTACATTCAGGTCCTTGATCTATTTTATTTTTAAAAAGATTTTATTTACTTATTCATGAGAGACAGACTGAGAGAGAGAGAGGTAGAGACACAGGCAGAGGGAGAAACAGACTCTACGCAGGGAGCCCGATGTGGGACTTGATCGTGGGATTCTGGGATCATGCCCTGAGCTGAAGGCAGATGCTCAACTGCTTAGCCACCCAGGCATCCCAGTCCTTGATCTATTTTAAATTACATTTTTTGTATATATTGCTTTAGGTAAGGGTCCAACTTCATTCTTTTGCATGTGGCTATCTGGTCTTCCCAGTATCATTTGTTGAAAAGATAGTTCTTTCCTCATTGAATGATCCTGGCACCTTTGTTAAAAATCATTTGATCATATATGTGAAGGTTTATTTCTGGGCTCCATATCCCACTGGTCTGTATGTCTATCTGTATGCCAATTAGCATACTGTTTTGATGACTATAGCATTGTAATAAGTTTTGAAATCAGAAAGTGTGGGTCTTCTAGTTTTGTTCTTTTTAAAAATTGTTTTGGTTATTTGAGGCCCCTTGAGATTCCAGATGAATTTTTGAATGGATTTCTCTATTTCCACAAAGGCATCACTGGAATTTATAAAACATTGAATGGACTTTTTAGATTGCTTTGAATACTACTGACATTTTAACAATATTGTCTTCTTTTTTTAAAGATTTATTTATTCAGAGAGAGAGCATGTGTGCAAGAAGGGGGATGAGCAGAGGGAGAAGGAGACACAGACTCCCTGAGTGGGGAGTCCCATGTGGGGCTTGATCTCAGGCCTCTGAGAATCATGGCCTGAGTTGAAATCAAGGGTTGGACGCTCAACTGACTTAGCCACCCAGGCACCCCAAATAGTAAGTCTTCAAATCCATGAACATGGGACATGTTTCCATTTATTTATGTCTTCTTCAATTTCTTTTAGCAGTATTGTTTGTAGTTTTCATATTTTAAGTTTCCCTGGTTAATTCCTAATATTTTATTCTTCTTAAAAATTATATTCCTTTTTTCCTTGTTTAAAATTGAAGTATACTTAATGTACAATATTATATTATTTTCAATATATTCATTCAATATATACAATATATTCATTCAACAACTCTATACATTACTCAGTGTTCACAGTAAGTATAGTCACTGTCACTAAACATCATTATTACAATATTACTGACTATATTCTCTATATTGTACTTTTCATCTTCATGAGTTATTTACTTTATAATTGGAAGTTTATACTTCTTAGTCCCCATTATTTATTTATTTTACCAATACCCCCATTTACCTACCTTCTGGCAACCATCAGTTTGTTCTATAAATTTAGGACTATACTTATTTGTTTTAAATTCCACATAAATGAAATCATATGGTATTTCTCTTTCTCTCTGACTTATTTCATTTAGTCTAATACCCTCTCCCATTCATGTTGCCACAAATGACAAATCTCATTCTTTTTTATAGCTGAGTAATATTTCATTGTTTTTATATACCACCTTTTCCGTATTGATTTGTCTACTGATAGACACTGGGTTGCTTCCATAATCTGGCTATTGTAAATAATGCTTCGATAACCAAAGGGTTGCATATTTTTTCTAATTAGTGTTTTTGTTTTCTTTAGGTAAATTTTTTTTGATGCTATTGTAAATGGAATTGTTTTTGTAATTTCCTTTTCAGACTATTCATTGTTGGTGTATAGAAATATAACTGATTTTCTATGTTGACTTTTTAAAAAAGTAGCATCTTGCTACTTTGCTGAATTCATTTTTAAGTTCTAACAGGTTTCTTTTGTGTGGAGTCTTTAGGGTTTTCTGCATAAAAGATCATATCATCTACACAAAGACATAATGTTCCTTTCCAATTTGGATATTTCATTTTTTTTTGCCTAGTCTTAGCTAGGACTCCCAGTACTATATTGAATAGAAATGGTGAAAGTGGGCATTCTTTCCTTGTTCCTCATCTGAAAGGAAAGCTTTCATTTCAGTCTTTCACACTGAGGATGATGCTTGCTGCAGGTTTTTAATATGGCTTTATTACGTGAAGGTAGCTTCCTTTTATTCCTACTTTGTTGAGTGTTTTTATAATGAAAATGTGTTACATTTCAACAAATACTTGTTCTTCATCAATTGAGATGATCATGCAGTTTCTCCCTCACTTCTTTCTGTTGATGTGGTGTATTACATCGTTAAATTTTTGCATATGGAATCATTCTTGCATTCCAGGAATAAATCTCTGACATGGTGTATAATCTTTTTAATATACTGATGAATTTTGTATGTTAGTATTTTGCTGAGGATTTCTGCAGGAATGTTCAAAAGGGATAGTGGTCTGTGGTTTTCTTGTAGTCTCTGGCTTTGGTAATGCTGGCCTTACAGAATGAGTTAGGGAGTATTTCCTGGACTTCATATTTTTGGAAAAGTTTGAGAAAGATAGGCATTCGTAAATGTCTGGTAAATTTCATAAGAAAAGCCATCAGGACCAGGGCTTTCTTTATTGAGATATTTTTGATTATTGATTCAATCTTCTTACTAGTTAGAAAATCTGAGTAGACCTATAACTATTTCTTTGTGATTTAGTCTTGGTAGGTTTTGTATTTTTAGGAATTTGTCCATTTCATGCATGCTGGCATACAATTTTCACAGTACTCTCTTATAATTACTTTTATTTCTATAGAATCAGTAGTAATGTCTGCACTTACATTTCTGATTTTAGGAGTTTGAGATTTCTCTCTTTATTCTTATTCCCTCTAGCTAAAGGTTTACCAATTTAGTGGACTTTTTCAAAGAATCAACTTTTGGTTTCATTGATTTTTTTCTTTCTATTCTCTACTTCATTTATCTATTTACATATAGTCTTTATTCGCTTCTTCTGCTCACTTTGGATTAGTTTGTTCTACTTCTGTAAGTTGTGAGAGGGCAGGTTGTGGACTTGAGATCTTCGCTTTTTAAAGTAAGCATTTACAGCTGTGAATTTCCCTTTTAGCATTGCTTTCACTTTATCCCATAAGTTTTGGCATGTTGTATCTACATTTTCATTCATCTCTATTTTCTAATTTCACCTGTGATTTTTTGATCTATTGTTTAAATGTATATTAATTTTCACGGTTTTGTAATTTTTTCAGTTTTACTTTTGTTATTGATTTCTATCTTCATCTTGTGCTCAGATAAGATATTTTGTATGATATCTTTTCAAATCTACAGAGACTGAATTTGTGATCTAACATACATTCTGTGGTGGAAAATGTGTCCTGTTCACAAGAGAAGAATGTATACGCCGCTATTGTTGGGTAGAGTGCACTTTATGTATCTGTGGTCTAGTTGGTTCACTGTGTTGTTTAATCCTTTGTTTATAATCTGATTGTTATATCCATAATTGTGAGTGGGATACTGAAGTCTCCAACTATTACTGTAGAACTATTTCTCCTATCACTTGTCAGGTTTTGCTTCATATATTTTAAAGTCAACAGGCATGTAAATGTTTATATTTCTTATATATTTTCTTGCTGTGTTGAACCTTTTATTAATATATAATATCCTTCATTGTCTTTTGTAAGTTTTTGATTTTAAAGTCTCTGTCTGTTATTAGTAGAGCCACTCCTGCTCTTTTTGATTATTGTTTGTATGTAACTGTTTCCCCATCCTTTCATTTTTAACTGTTTTTGTCTTTTGATCTCAAGAGAGTCTCTTGCAGACAGCATATAGTTGGATCCTGTGTTTTGCACCATTCTGCCAATATGCCTTTTGGAGAGTTTAATCCATTACATTTAAAGTACTTACTGGGGCAGCCCAGGTGGCTCAGCGGTTTAGTGCTTGCCTTCGGCCTGGGGCATGATCCTGGAGACCTGGGATCGAGTCCCATGTCAGGCTCCCTGCATGGAGCCTGCTTCTCCCTCTGCCTCTCTCTTTCTCTCTGTGTCTTTCATGAATAGATGAATACAATCTTAAAAAAAAAAATTTACTGATAAGGAGGGACTTACTCTTGTTATTGTGCTATTTGTTTCTTTATATGCTTTATGGTTTTTTTATCCCTGATTTCTTACATTACTGTCTTATTTTGTGTTTCATTTATTTTGTTTTGTAGTGGAATGTTTAAATTCTTTCCTCAGGGCAGCCCCGGTGGCGCAGCAGTTTGGCGCCGCCTGCAGCCTGGGATGTGATCCTGGAGACCCAGGATCGAGTCCCATGTCGGGCTTCCTGCATGGAGCCTGCTTCTCCCTCTGCCTGTGTCTCTGCCTCTCTCTTCGCTCTCTCTGAATGAATAAATAAATAAATCTTAAAAAAAAAATAAATTCTTTCCTCATTCTTTTTCTGTATATTCTATAGCTATTTTGTTGATGTTACCATAAGAATTACATTTAACAACCTAAGGTTGTAACATGCTAATTTGAATTTATATCAGCTTAACTGCAATAACATTAAAACTCTGCTCCTATTCAGCTATGTCCTTTATGTTTTTAGTATTTAATGTACAAAATTATGTCTTTATACATTGTGTACCTGAAACCATAAACTAGTAATCCTTTTAAATTACTCATCTCCTAAATAGAAAATGAGATGTGGACTTATAAACCAAAGTTAGACTAATATGAGCTTTTATGTTAATAATTGTTTTTGAAAGTATATTAGCCTCTTAAATCACACAGAAAACAAAAAATAAAGTCACAAACCATTGCAACAATAAGTAACAAAAGTGCCATTTGTTTACCTATATTGAAATCTTTATTTCTCCATAGGGTTTCAAGTTACTGTTTCAAGTTACGGTCAAGTTACTATACTAGTAACTTGAGACTAGTAACTTATCTCTCATTTTATGGCAGGACTCCCTTTAATTGGGAATGTCTTATTTTTTCCTCATTTTTGAAGGCCAGTTTTATCAGATAGAGGATTCCTTTTGTTTGTGTTTTCTTTTTCTTTTAGGGCTCTGAATATATTGGCCCACTATCTTCTGGCTTCAAAGTTTCTGATGATAAATCTGCTGAAAATCATTTGAAAACTTGTATGTGATGATTCACTTCACTTCTCTTTTTGCTTTCCAAGTTCACTCTTTATCTTTTGAAATTATGTTTAGGTGTGGATCTCTTTAAATTCATTCTACTCGGAGTTTGTTGAGATTCCTGAATGTTTATGTTGATGTCTTTCATCAAACTTGGGAAGTCTTAAGCCTTTATTTCTTCAATTATTCTCTCCAATCCTTTCTCCTCTTCTTTGGGAATTCCTTTAATACATATATGTTTATCCACTTGTTGATCTCTTAGGCTATGCTCACTTTTCTTTAATCTTTTTTCTTTCTCCTTGACAATTTCCATTATCCTACCTCAAGTACACTGATTCTTCTGCCTTACTATACTTTTTATACTAGAAAAGCTACTGTACTTTTCAACTTCGAAATTTCTTTGGTTTATTATTTTCTATTTATTGATTGATATTTCCACTTTATTCCCACATTTTTTCTTAACTTTTCCCACATCTTCTGTTAGGTCTTTGACCATCTTGAAGACTGTTGTTTTAATGTCTGTGTCTAATAATTCTGCCATTAAATCTTTTTTAGAGACAGTTTCTCTTGATTTTTTTTCCCCCCTTTAAACAGCACAAACTTTTACCTATTTCTTAAAATGCCTTGGGATTTTTTTGTTGAATACTGGACATCTGAATTTGCTAATATGGTAATTCTGGAAATCAAATTCTCCCTCTTCCCTAGGGTTTGCTTTATTTTTTTAAGATTTTATTTATTCATGAGAGACAGAGAGAGAGAGAGAGAGAGAGGCAGAGACACAGGCAGAGGGAGAAGCAGGCTCCCTGTGGGGAGCCCAATGTAGGACTCAATCCCAGGACCCTAAGATCATGACCTGAGCCAAAGGCAGATGCTCAACCACAGAGCTACCCAGGCACTCAGGTTTCTTTTTATTTAAAAATTAAAAAAATTTTTTTTAAATTGATTTAATTTAATTAAATTGATTGATTGAATGTTGTAGGTTCTCTGCTGAGGATCAGCCTGAGGTATAAACTTAAGTCTTTTCAGGTCTTTTCTGAGCCTTTCCCTGAGCATACATGGTCATTTTCTAATTTTCCTTGTATATTCAACTGTTTTTGAATGTCCTTGTCTTTAAAGCTTGGCTCTCAATAGGGAAAAATGTAAAGAATGAAGGGGGAGAAAATGGGGCTAGCCCTATAAGTCCCTTGGAAGTCTTTCCAGCTAGAGGAGGAACTGCCTTACAACAATTGGGGGAAGGGAGGGACAACAACAATGGCTACCTGCTTCTTTGCACCTCCATGATCAGAAGCAGCAATCAGTGATTAGAGAGCACAGATTCCCAGAATTTGGAGGACAGGGCTCTTTTTGCCAATTCTGCCTCCTGCAAGCTGTGTGTAAGCTGCTGTAGGAACACATGCACAGCTGCCTGCCACATGGCTCCTGGTGGAGGATGGGTAGCTGTTACTTTGCTAAGAGCTGAAATTGACTATAATTAACCATAATTTACCAACCAAGTCCTCCCCCTGGAAACTGCAAGCCTTCAACAGACTCCAGAGTTCCAAAAAATTTACATCAGACAGATTCTGCCAGAACAACTGTTTTGATGGGGATTCCTGGTGCCTCCTACTATGCCACCTTACCAGAATCAAGATTTCTTGATTCTGCCCTGTATTCTCAGCTTCATCATTTCCTACCTAGATAATTGGAATAGACTCTAAATCTTCCTGTCTTTAACCTTACCATCCTGTTATCACTCCAGGCCCCCTCAAACTTCTATTAACTGCCAGAGTTATTTATCTAAAAGAACACTCTGAAAACATCAGTGAGACTAAAAACCTCTCCAGAGCTTGGCATTACCTACACGATCAATTCCAAACTAACTTCAGCATTGTGAATACAAGGCTTTCTATGATATTCTTTTCCAGCTCTAGGATCTCATCTTATGTCACTCCCACATAAGCAGTATATATTTGGTAATAACCTCTTGTAGTCCTCTGATCTTATGATGCTTCATGCTTTTAGCACTCCCTATTGATGTTGATGGCTCTGCCTAAGAAGAATTCTTTACCAGTTTTTTTCATGAGGCAACCTCGTATTAGTCTTTTTAGGATTCTCCTTTCTCAGAAAATATTATTTCACCTCAGTTGCTTCCTGGCTGTCTCAACAATGTCTGTTGATAGAATGCATACATCTATATCAATGAATGCTAATCATTACATAGAAATGATTTATATTTCTCTTTCAAATAAAGAGCAAGCCTAACACATTCAAAGACAACAAATTTGTCCCATTCGTCCTCTTATTCCAATACCTAGAAAAATACTTGGCACAAAATAAAAGGTGAAACTGAATTCCTACCCCACATCCCAAAGTAAACTTGAGACAAAACAATATTCAGAATATTGGTGTAAAAAGTAATGTATTTTTATAACCAGTTCTATTTATATATTATGGAATCCTGAAGATATAGGAGAATGAAACTGTTAGGATGAAGGAATCAAGAAGTTATGTCATATTCACCCACATAGTAGTTTCCTAAATCTGTCATAACAAATCACCACAAACTTAGTGGCTTAAAACAACATATATATATTTTCTCACAGTTCTAGAGGCAAGAAGTCCAAAAGTTGGCAGGGCTTACTCCCTCAGAAGACTCTAGGGGGAGAATTCTTCCTCACCTCTTTCAGCTTCTGGTGGCTGTTGGTATTCCTTGGCTAATGGCCACATCACTCCAATCTCTGCCTCTGCACTGCCTTCTCCTCTGTGTCTGTCTTCTCTTCTGAGTCTTACTGGATTTGGGACCAATCCAGATAACCCAGAATGATCTCATCTTGAGATCTTTAACTTAATTCCTTCTGCAAAGATTGCTTTTCCAATTATTTGAAAATTATTTGGACCTCATGGTCATTTACAGATTCTAGGGATTTGGACATGGACATAGACTTTTAGAGCCCACCATTCAGCCCACTATAGCATGTTCTCTATCCCCCCAAATTCATATCCTCATATGCAAAATTAATTCACTCTAACCCAACATTCCCCAAAGTCTTAACCTACTACAGCATCAAGTCTTAATTTAAAATCTCATCTAAATACTAGCAGCTCAAAAGTTTCAAATCTCATCATCAGAATCGGGTTAAGAACACTCTGGGTATGATCCATTCTGGGGAAGATTCCTCTCTGTTTGTTGACATGTGGAACTAGAAAACAAATGATCAGTTTCTAAACTACAATGCTGGGTCAGGTATAGACAGGATAGACATTTCCATTCCAAAAGAGAAAAAACTGGAAATAACAAGCAAGTTTGAAATCCAGCAGAACAAATTCCATTAAGTTTCAAGACTTGTGACTAAGCCTGTGTGGCTCATAGCTCTACCCTCTGGCCATGTGCTGGCTCCACTGGCCTCTGCCTCTGGGCCTCCTTACCCGCAGCAGCTCCATTAACAAATTTATCTTAAATTTTAAAGTCTTGATTTTAAGGTAAAACTAATCAATACTGTTGGAAGTCAAGAGAGCAGTTACTCTTTCTGGACTGGGTATAGTGCCTGAAAGGCAGCATGAGGGCTAGTTTTTGGAGGTGTTGGTAATTAATGATCTGCTTTTTAGATGTGCATGTTGGCTACATGAATATGTTCCTTTATGAACATTCACTGATATGTATACTTATAACATGAATTTTCTATGTGTAAGTTATAATTTAATAAAAAAGATGTTTTCAAAAGGTTATATCACAAAAAACTTCAAGCAACAGAGGAAATGATCTCTGATAGAAACTCATTTCCTTCAATTATAGCCCATATTTTGTTTTTCTATAATTACAATATTATGGCAATGAAAAGATATTAAGTTATGAGTGCTGTCACCAGATGACATAAAAGTGGGAAACTCAGTCTCAGATTAAATGATATAATTTAGCTATCTTTTCTATTACATATATAAGATAAACATTTATTTCAGTGCACACCATAAGAATAGCTGCAAGGTGGCAGAACTGGTAATATCATTCAAGACAATAATTTGGATTAGGAAATATTGCTACTATTTGTTTTGATGTCTAAATACAAATATAGTCAATAATGGCAATTAGCTGAAGTAGACCCAGCATTGAAAACTGGTTTCCTGTGCCATATAATTCCAGTTGGCTATTTTTTCTAAATAATAAAGCAAATACACAGTTGTGGGAAAACCAATATGATCTGGAAATAAAAGGCATCCAAATTGGTAAGGAAGAAGTAAAACTTTCACTATTTGCAGATGACAGGATACTATACATTAGAAAACCCTAGGAGGGAAGGGCAAGATGGCGGGAGAGTAGGGTCCCCAAATCACCTGTCCCCACCACATTACCTAGATAACCTTCAAATCATCCTGAAAATCTACAAATTCGGCCTGAGATTTAAAGAGAGAACAGCTGGAATGCTACAGTGAGAAGGGTTCGCGCTTCTATCAAGGTAGGAAGACAGGGAAAAAGAAATAAAGAAACAAAAGGCCTCCAAGGGGGATGGGGCGAGTGTCCCCAGGACAGGAGAGCCCCGTCCCGGAGCAGCAGGAGCTGCACCAACATTCCCGGGCGGAAAGGGCCTCGCAGGGAGTTGGAGGAGGACCCAGGAGGGCGGGGATGCCCTCGGTCTCCCTGGGACACTAACAGGCACCTGTGCCCCGGGAGAGGCGCCGAGCTCCCTAAGGGCTGCAGCGTGCACGGCGGGACCCGGAGCAGCTTGGAGGGGCTCGGGCGATGGCTCCGCGGAGGGGGCTGCGGGGCGGGAGTGCGAATCCACCAGCGTAGGCCCCGGAGCACTGGGAGCCGGGACACAGCCCAGGGTCCGGCCTCCCCCGGGGACAGGCAGAGGCCAGGAGGGCCCAGGACCGCAAGGACGCTCCTGCCCCAAGCTGAGCAGATCAGCGGACCCACCCTGGAGCCTCCAGGCCCTGCAGACAGAGAGCTCCGGAGTTACTGCGGGGGCTGACTCCAGGGCTCCAGAGCTGGCCCCGCCACTGGGGTTGTTCTTCCTGGGGCCTCACAGGGTAAACAACCCCCACAGAGCCCTGCACCAGGCAGGGGGCAGAGCAGCTCCCCCAAGTGCTAACACCTGAAAATCAGCACAACAGGCCCCTCCCCCAGAAGACCAACTAGATAGACCAGTTCCAGGGGAAGTCAAGGGATTTAAAGTATACAGAATCAGAAGATACTCCCCCCGTGTTTCTTTTTTTCTTTTTTTGCTTTTTGATTTGTTTGCTTCCCCCACCCCTTTTTCCCCTTTTTTTCTTTTTTTCTTCTTTTTTTTTTTGTCTTTTTCTCTTTTCTTTCCTTTTTTTCTCTCTTTTTCTCCTTTTCCCAATACAACTTGTTTTTGGCCACTCTGCACTGAGCAAAATGACTAGAAGGAAAACCTCACCTCAAAAGAAAGAATCAGAAACAGTCTTCTCTCCCACAGAGTTACAAAATCTGGATTACAATTCAATGTCAGAAAGCCAATTCAGAAGCACTATTATACAGCTACTGGTGGCTCTAGAAAAAAGTATAAAGGACTCAAGAGACTTCATGACTGCAGAATTTAGATCCAATCAGGCAGAAATTAAAAATCAATTGAATGAGATGCAATCCAAACTAGAAGTCCTAACGATGAGGGTTAACGAGGTGGAAGAACGAGTGAGTGACATAGAAGACAAGTTGATGGCAAAGAGGGAAACTGAGGAAAAAAGAGACAGGCAATCAAAAGACCATGAGGATAGATTAAGGGAAATAAATGACAGCCTGAGGAAGAAAAACCTACGTTTAATTGGGGTTCCTAAAAAAAAAATTGGGGTTCCTGAGGGCGCCGAAAGGGACAGAGGGCCAGAATATGTATTTGAACAAATCCTAGCTGAAAACTTTCCTAATCTGGGAAGGGAAACAGGCATTCAGATCCAGGAAATAGAGAGATCCCCCCCCCCCTAAAATCAATAAAAACCGTTCAACACCTTGACATTTAATAGTTAAGCTTGCAAATTCCAAAGATAAAGAGAAGATCCTAAAGCAGCAAGAGACAAGAAATCCCTGACTTTTATGGGGAGGAGTATTACGGTAACAGCAGACCTCTCCACAGAGACCTGGCAGGCCAGAAAGGGCTGACAGGATATATTCAGGGTCCTAAATGAGAAGAACATGCAACCAAGAATACTTTATCCAGCAAAGCTCTCATTCAAAATGGAAGGAGAGATAAAGAGCTTCCAAGATAGGCAGGAACTGAAAGAATATGTGACCTCCAAACCAGCTCTGCAAGAAATTTTAAGGGGGACTCTTAAAATTCCCCTTTAAGAAGAAGTTCAGTGGAACAATCCACAAAAACAAGGACTGAATAGATATCATGATGACACTAAACTCATATTTGTCAATAGTAACTCTGAACGTGAACGGGCTTAATAACCCCATCAAAAGAAGCAGGGTTTCAGACTAGATAAAAAAGCAGGACCCATCTATTTGCTGTCTACAAGAGACTCATATTAGACAGAAGGACACCTACAGCCTGAAAATAAAAGGTTGGAGAACCATTTACCATTCAAATGGTCCTCAAAAGAAAGCAGGGGTAGCCATCCTTATATCAGATAAACTAAAATTTACCACGAAGACTGTAGTAAGAGATGAAGAGGGACACTATATCATACTCAAATGATCTATCCAAGAAGAGGACTTAACAATCCTCAATATATATGCCCCAAATGTGGGAGCTGCCAAATATTAAAATCAATTAATAACCAAAGTGAAGAAATACTTAGATAATAATACACTTATACTTGGTGACTTCAATCTAACTCTTTCTATACTCGATAGGTCTTCTAAGCACAACATCTCTAAAGAAACAAGAGCTTTAAATGATACACTGGACCAGATGGATTTCACAGATATCTACAGAACTTTACATCCAAACTCAACTGAATACACATTCTTCTCAAGTGCACATGGAACTTTCTCCAGAATAGACCACATACGGGGTCACAAATCGGGTCTGAACCGATACCAAAAGATTGGGATCATCCCCTGCATATTCTCAGACCATAATGCCTTGAAATTAGAACTAAATCACAACAAGAAGTTTGGAAGGACCTCAAACACGTGGAGGTTAAAGACCATCCTGCTAAAAGATGAAAAGGTCAACCAGGAAGTTAAGGAAGAATTAAAAAGATTCATGGAAACTAATGAGAATGAAGATACAACCGTTCAAAATCTTTGGGATGCAGCAAAAGCAGTCCTGAGGGGGAAATACATCGCAATACAAGCATCCATTCAAAAACTGGAAAGAACTCAAATACAGAAGCTACCTTACACATAAAGGAGCTAGAGAAAAAACAGCAAATAGATCCTACACCCAGCAGAAGAAGAGAGTTAATAAAGATTCGAGCAGAACTCAACGAAATCGAGACCAGAAGAACTGTGGAACAGATCAACAGAACCAGGAGTTGGTTCTTTGAAGAATTAATAAGATAGATAAACCATTAGCCAGCCTTATTAAAAAGAAGAGAGAGAAGACTCAAATTAATAAAATCATGAATGAGAAAGGAGAGATCACTACCAACACAAAGGAAATACAAACGATTTTAAAAACATATTATGAGCAGCTATATGCCAATAAATTAGGCAATATAGAAGAAATGGACGCATTCCTGGAAAGCCAAAAACTACCAAAACTGGAGCAGGAAGAAATAGAAAACCTGAAAGGCCAATAACCAGGGAGGAAATTGAAGCAGTCATCAAAAACCTCCCAAGACACAAAAGTCCAGGGCCTGATGGCTTCCCAGGGGAATTCTATCAAACTTTTAAAGAAGAAACCATACCTATTCTACTAAAGCTGTTTGGAAAGATAGAAAGAGATGGAGTACTTCCAAATTCGTTCTATGAGGCCAGCATCACTTTAATTCCAAAACCAGACAAAGACTCCACCAAAAAGGAGAATTACAGACCAATATCCCTGATGAACATGGATGCAAAAATTCTCAACAAGATACTAGCCAATAGGATACAACAATACATTAAGAAAATTATTCACCATGACCAAGTAGGATTTATCCCCGGGACACAAGGCTGGTTCAACACTCGGAAAACAATCAATGTGATTCATCATATCAGCAAGAGAAAAACCAAGAACCATATGATCCTCTCATTAGATGCAGAGAAAGCATTTGACAAAATACAGCATCCATTCCTGATCAAAACTCTTCAGAGTATAGGGATAGAGGGAACATTCCTCAACATCTTAAAAGCCATTTACGAAAAGCCCACAGCAAATATCATTCTCAATGGGGAAGCACTGGGAGCCTTTCCCCTAAGATCTGGAACAAGACAGGGATGTCAACTCTCACCACTACTATTCAACATAGTACTGGAAGTCCTCGCCTCAGCAATCCCAAGATTGCTAGAACTCATACAGCAATTTGGTAGTGTGGCAGGATACAAAATCAATGCCCAGAAATCAGTGGCATTTCTAAACACTAACAATGAGATTGAAGAAAGAGAAATTAAGGATTCAATCCCATTTACAACTGCACCCAAAAGCATAAGATATCTAGGAATAAACCTAACCAAAGAGGTAAAGGATCTATACCCGAAAAACTATAGAACACTTCTGAAAGAAATTGAGGAAGACACAAAGAGATGGAAAAATATTCCATGCTCATGGATTGGCAGAATTAATATTGTGAAAATGTCAATGTTACCCAGGGCAATTTACACGTTTAATGCAATCCCTATCAAAATACCATGGACTTTCTTCAGAGAGTTAGAACAAATTATTTTAAAATTTGTGTGGAATCAGAAAAGACCCCGAATAGCTGGGGGAATTTTAAAAAAGAAAACCGTGGTCATCAAGACAGTGTGGTACTGGCACAAAAACAGACACATAGATCAATGGAACAGAATAGAGAACCCAGAAGTGAACCCTGAACTTTATGGTCAACTAATATTCAATAAAGGAGGAAAGACTATCCATTGGAAGAAAGACAGTCTCTTCGATAAATGGTGCTGGGAAAACTGGACATCCACATGCAGAAGAATGAAACTAGACCCACTCTCTTGCACCAGACACAAAGATAAACTCAAAATGGATGAAAGATCTAAATGTGAGACAAGATTCCATCAAAATCCTAGAGGAGAACACAGGCAACACCCTTTTTGAACTCAGCCACAGTAACTTCTTGCAAGATACATCTACGAAGGCAAAAGAAACAAAAGCAAAAATGAACTATTGGGACTTCATCAAGATAAGAAGCCTTTGCACAGCAAAGGATACAGTCCACAAAACTAAAAGACAACCTACAGAATGGGAGAAGATATTTGCAAATGACGTATCAGATAAAGGGTTAGTTTCCAAGATCTATAAAGAACTTATTAAACTCAACACCAAAGCAACAAACAATCCAATCCTGAAATGGGCAAAAGACATGAAGAGAAATCTCACAGAGGAAGACATAGACATGGTCAACACACACATGAGAAAATGCTCTGCATCACTTGCCATCAGGGAAATACAAATCAAAACCATAATGAGATACCACCTCACACCAGTGAGAATGGGGAAAATTAACAAGGCAGGAAACCACAAATGTTGAAGAGGATGTGGAGAAAAGGGAACCCTCTTACACTGTTGGTGGGAATGTGAACTGGTACATCCACTCTGGAAAACTGTGTGGAGGTTCCTCAAAGAGTTAAAAATAGACCTGCCCTACAATCCAGCAATTGCACTGTTGGGGATTTACCCCAAAGATACAGATGCAATGAAACGCCGGGACACCTGCACCCCAATGTTTATAGCAGCAATGTCCACAATAGCTAAACTGTGGAAGGAGCCTCGGTGTCCATCGAAAGATGAATGGATAAAGAAGATGTGGTTTATATATACAATGGAATATTACTCAGCCATTAGAAACGACAAATACCCACCATATGCTTCAATGTGGATGGAACTGGAGGGTATTATGCTGAGTGAAGTAAGTCAATCGGAGAAGGACAAATATTATATGTTCTCATCATTTGGGGAATATAAATAATAGTGAAAGGGAATATAAGGGAAGGGAGAAGAAATGTGTGGAAATATCAGAAAGGGAGACAGAACATAAAGACTCCTAACTCTGGGAAATGAACTAGGGGTGGTGGAAGGGGAGGGGGGTGGGGGGTGGAGGTGAATGGGTGACAGGCACTGAGGGGGGCACTTGACGGGATGAGCACTGGGTGTTATTCTGTATGTTGGTAAACTGAACACCAATAAAAAATAAATTTATTTTAAAAAAAAAGAAAACCCTAAAGATTCCACCCAACTACTAGAACCTGTAAACAAATTCAGTAAAGTCACAAGATACAAAATCAACATATAAAGACCTGTTCCATCTTTTGCATTTGTATACACTAATAATGAAGTTGCATAGAAAGAGAAATTAATAAAACAATCGTATTTCAATTACACTAAAATAATAAAATACCTACGAATAAACTTAATCAAAGGGTAAAAGACATGTACTCTGAAAAGTATAAAATGCTGATGAAAGAAATTGAAGACAACACAAAGAAATGGAAATATATTCTATGATCATGGGTTGGAAGAAAAAGTATTGTTAAAATGTCTGTATTATCCAAAGCAATCTACAGATTCAATGCAATCCCTATCAAAATACCAACAGCATTTTTCACATAACTAGAACAAACAATCCTAAAATTTGTATGGGATCACACAAGACTCTGAATAGCCAAAGCTATCTTGAAAAAGAACAAAACAAGGTATCACAATCCTGGATATCAAAATATACTACAAACCCATAGTAAATAAAACAGTATGGTATTGGCACTACAAGAGACCCAAGATCAGTGGAAGAGAAGAGAGACCCCAGATATAAGCCATATGGTCAATTAATCTTTGACAAAAGAGGAAAGAATATGCAAGAGGAAAAAATTTCTTCAACAAATGGTGATGGGAAAACTGGAGAGTTACATGCAAAAGAATGAAACTGGACCACTTTCTTACACCATTCACAAAATAAATTCAAAATGGATTAAAGAGCTAAATGTGACACTTGAAACCATAAAAATCCTAGAAGAGTGCACAGTCAGTAATTTTTCTGACATCAGTGTTAGCAGCATTTTTCTAGATTTTCTAGATTTTTCTAGACTAAGACAAGAGAAACAAAGGCAAAAATTAACTATTTGGGACTACATCAAAATTAAAAGCTTTTGTACAGCCACAGAAACAAAACCAAAAGACAATTTATGGAATTGGAGAAGATATTTGCAAATGGCATACTCAATAAAGGGTTAGTATCCAAATTATATAAAGAACTTACACAATCCAACACCAAAAAAACAAATAATCCTATTAAAAAATGAGAAGACATGAACAGACATTTCCTCAAAGAATACATCCAGATGGTCAACAGATTCATAAAAAGGATCAGGGAAATACATATCAAAACCACAATGAGGGGATCCCTGGGTGGCGCAGCGGTTTGGCGCCTGCCTTTGGCCCAGGGCGCGATCCTGGAGACCTGGGATCGAATCCCACATCAGGCTCCCGGTGCATGGAGCCTGCTTCTTCCTCCGCCTGTGTCTCTGCCTCTCTCTCTCTCTCTGTGACTATCATAAAAAAATTTAAAAAAATAAAAAATAAAAGTAAAAAAAAAAAAAAACCACAATGAGATACTACCTCATACCTGTCAGAATGGCTAAAATCAGCAACATAAGAAACAATAGCTATTGGCAAGAATGTGGAGAGAAAGGGTGCACTGTTGGTAGGAATGCCACAGTGGAAAATAATATGGAGATTTCTCAAAAAGTAAAAATAAAATTACCATATCATCCAGTAATCACACTATGGGGTATTTACCCAAAGAATACAAAAACACTAATTTGAAGGCATATATGCACTCCCAGGTTTACTGCAGCATTATTTACAATAGACAAATTAAGGAAACAGCCCAAATGCCCATTTACTGATGAATGGATGAAGAAAGTATGGTATATATACACAATGGAATACAACTCAGTCATAAAAAAGAATGAAATCTTACCATTTTGAACATGGATAGATCTAGAGGGCAAAATACTAAGGGAAATAAATCAATCAGAGTAAAACAAACATCATATGATTTCACTCGTATGTGAAATTTAAGAAACAAATGAAAAAAGAAAACAGACTCTTCAATATAGAAAACAAACTGGAGGTTGCCAGAAAGTGGGGGGGGGGGCAAGGGTGAAATAAGCGAAATGGATTAAGAATACACTTATTATGATGAACACTGAGACATATATAGAATTATTGAATCACCATACTGTACATGTGAAACTAATATAACACTGTATATTAATTACACTGGAATATAAACAAACAAGTACATAAGAGATTATTAAAGTACTATTTATCACAAGACAGAATTACAGGATGAATACAGGATCATTCAAAATGGCTGAAGGCTACTGAAATCTCTAACCAAAAGCATACAGTGATGGCAACACATTTTGGTATAGTGATTAGCATTGTCAGCACTGGAATGATAGGATCTGTTATGATTCTAGCCCAGTCACTGACTAGCCATGTGACCCGGGGCAAATTACTTAATGTCTCTCTCTGAGCATCTCCTTAGTAAAATTAAGAATTTCTACTTCACAGGGTTGTTGTAAAGATTAATTAATTCATGTGAAGCACTTGAAATAAGGCTTATAGGTAAAAAAAAGTTAGATAAAAAAAATGTTAGATATTATTACTGTGAGATGACTAATGGTATGAGTACTGTTTTCTAGAGAGCTGTGTAACAGTATAGATAATTTAATCTGGTTATGTAAACTGCCCATGTAAAGGGCACTCTGTGATACCAAATGCTATAGTTTACCTAATATCACTCTTTTTGTTCTTATTTTTTTTTTAAGATTTATTTATTTATTTATTTATTTTTCATGAGACAGAGAGAGAGAGAGAGAGAGAGAGAGAGAGAGAGGCAGAGACACAGGCAGAGGGAGAAGTAGGCTCCATGTAGGGAGCCCGACATGGGACTCAATCCCGGGACTCTAGGATCAGGCCCTGGGCCGAAGGCAGGCGCAAAACCGCTGAGCCACCAGGGCTGCCCACTCTTTTTGTTCTTAAATGTAAATATCATTTAATTCTATATTCACTTTTAATAAGTATCCACATTAGTTCTAAAGAGACCAAAAGAGGCAGTAGGAATAAACTCTGTGGAATATACTAGTCTGATTCCTACCAAGAGAAGTTTAGTGGGGGAAAGGGGAAATAACCCTCAAACCAATCTTTCTAGTTTTACTTATGCTTAATGAGTTCCTCAGACCTCTCAATGAGTATAAGAGACACAATGATAGATCATGCCACCTAACAGACACAAAAGTAAGCAGGAATGGAAGGGGTACAAGCATGGGGGCAGGAAATCTAGGATGATTTATTCGCATTGAGACAATTCAAGAGGGATCAGGAAACTCAGATTTAGAAATTCCCTGTTGTTGGGATGCCTGGGTGGCTCAGCGGCTGAGCATCTGCCTTTGGCTCAGGGCATGATCCCAGGATACAGGATCTAGTCGTCCCATCAGGCTCCCTGTGACAAGCCTGCTTCTCTCTGTGTCTCTCATGAAGAAGTAAATAAATCTTAAAAAAAAAAAAAATTCCCTGTTGCATCGTAAAAGGCAGCAGCCTGATAACAGGAAGGGCAAGTTAGATTTGATGCTAGAAAAGAAGGGAAGAAAAGAGTCTTATCAATTTTTGGGAAGAATTTTCCTACATCTGGAATTGATGACAGAAACAATGGAACAGATGGATGAAAGGAGTCTCGGAGGAATCCAGATTTCCCCCATATCTCCCAACCTCTGGACTTCACTTAACTCCAAACAAGCAAAACTCATCAAAAGATGATCTATTTCTTTGTATAATACAAAAAAGGTTTTGAAAGGGATACTAAGTAACCAGGATTTATTTTTTTAACTTCAAAATGCAATACTTACTACATGCATAAAATAAGCAAATTCCTATAGATGGACTTAAACAATCCTTACATACATGTTTTCTTATGCTTTAGAATTGCTTTTTTTTAAACAATCCCAAATGTCAAAAATTAGCAGGTAATACAGCTATAAGTAAATAATTTGTCAAAACATGGAAAATAAAGAACTTTAGACTTCAAAATTCCTTTTCTCTATCCACTCAATATTACAGATGAAGAAGATAAAACTCAGAGAGGTAAGTTAGTTAGGTAGCTTGTGGTCTGGCTTTATATAAAAAACAAACAAAAAATAAATTAGATGCCAATATTTAGATATCAAGAGATTTAAAGGGGAAGAGGGTCAAAAAATACAAACTTCCAGTTACAGGATAAATAAATCCCAAGAATGTCATGGATAGCAAAGTGGCCATTGTTAACAATACTGTTCTGGATATTTGTAAGTTGAGAATAGCAGATCTTAGAGTTCTCATCACAAGAAAAAATGTGTGTGTGTGATGATGTTAATGACATTTATCATAGCAATCATTTCATAGTACATACATATATCAAATTATGCTGCACACTTAAAACTAATACAGTGTTGTATGTTGATTATATCTCAATTAAGAGAAGAGATTTATTTAAAATTGTGGATTTTCTGAAAAGGAAAAAAAAAGAAATGATGTCTGTGTAACATGAAGCTCACATCATGTATGGTCACGAGTTGGAATTAAAATTGGCTGCTTTCATAAGAAAAGCATGTGGCCCCCAGTTAATCACAGTTTCTCTCTCTTACACATTTCACTCAGTTCTTTAACTTATGATATCTGCCTGGCTCATTCAGCCACAGGGTTAGATGCTATAAAGTATTTGAATAGAACTTTGTAAATTCTGAACTGTATGTGTTAGTTGACTGTGTTATTACTGCTTAAGATTACACACTTAGTTATCAACAGAGTTGGAACTAGAGCTCAGGTCTCTTGACACTCAGTTTTATGCTATTTCTACTATACCACATGGCTTCACACATACAAGAAAACCAGACAGCAACAGTTACAGAATGGGAATTTCTACATCTGAAAAAACAGCCATGCTGATGAGAATAATTTGGCCTACAATAAATAGAATTAACAACTGTAGTACAATCAGTGAATAATTTCTCTTTTTCTTTCTTCCTCTCTTCTCATGTTTCAATTTATCCCCAAAAGAGGATAAATGTGTGAATGGAAAAGGGCACAGAATGACTTTGCTAATGATTAAAAAAAAAAAAAAAAAAGAAAAAAAACCCACCCAAACAAACCAGATTTCATGGCTAGGAAATTCCAAACTACAAAGATGAGTCTTGAAGTGAAGATTAAAGTAGAGATTAAGATGAGGAAGTAGGAGGCAATTCCAGAGGTGAGGACAGTGAATGGGAAATGCTTTGCATCCAGTTCCTTTAAAATAAATCTGGATACCATCAGCAGAAAAAATCTAGCTGATCCTAACGTTTGTAGTGGTTTCGAGAAGGAAGTATGTATACTGAATAGTTAACACATAAAAATCTAAATTGAAGGGAGATAGGATAATTAAAAATAGATTAACATTTTCATCTCACCCAGTCAGTAAGAGCTGTTAAATCATTAAATACTGATTGAATTGCAATCTTCTAGTCTGGCAACTGCTGAATATTGTGTATTTTAGCGTCTATAGACAAAAGGTTTTCACATGTTCTGTGATCACTCTCAGGAGACAATGTCAGGACTGCCCAGAGGTGGACATGTACATATCGCAAATAAAGGAGAAAGTGGGCACAGTCAAGTGCAACAACAGGGGGTTGTCTAGCAGTTCCTGCATGTATGTCTTCTCGAAGAACGTCTGCCCTGTCAAGTAAAAGATACCTGGCACTACATATGTGTGGTGGACAAATGGATATGTGAATGCTCTCCAGGGCTGGTTTCGTTATCAGGAATTTAAATTGTTTAATGAGAAGAACAGAGGACTACCAAATTTTACTTTCTATCAACAGCTTCTGTACTACTCAAGGTACTTCAACACTTGCTATTTATTTTCCCCTTTGTTCATTAACAACTCAGGAGCTCTTTGTAGCTTTCCCTGATTAATGTTCTCTGTCTAAAGGATGTAACATAGTTTTATTGTTCTCTCTCCAATTTTGAAGGTCACTTTTAAACTAGTTCTAACACTATGATGAATGGAGTTTTATAGTTGTTCCTGAGCTGTTTCTGAACAAGCCATTTTATAAAGAGAGCTTGCTGAGAGGTGGCAGAAAAGGCACTACTGCCCACCAGTCCAACACATCAGCACATGCCTTTTTAGCTTGAGACTGCTATGGGGGTGATGCTAGGACTGGGAGAGGAATCTTGATGGCACAGGAATTCATGCACAGGAGGGTCCCTCTGTCTGAGCTGAGTGGGAGAGCTCAAACACAAGTCAAGCCTAAGTCCTAGTGTATTCAATCCTAAACACTGGGTGAGAGTAAAAGGAAAGGAAACTGGCATCTCATTCCTGTGTTTGGTACTTACTTGCGCATCAGACTTATTATGTGCCCTGTGCTTAGCTGAGAAGGAAAAAGGACGACTGATGGGGTGCCTGGGTGGCTCAGTCGGTTAAGCGTTATAGAGGGCTGGTTTACGTGATCAATAGAATAAGGTTCAGGTGATGGTATGTCACTTCTGAGATTAGATTATGAAAGACATTGTAGCTTCCATCTTCATTGCTCTCTTCCTCTCTTTTGGGTCACACAATCAGGGGAAGCCAGCTGCCATGTACTAAGTAACATTACAGAGAAGACTTCATGGTGTAGAGCCAAGAGTCATATGAGCGAATCTGGAAATGAATCTTGTAGCTCCAGTCAAGCATTCAGATAACTGTAGACCTAGCCAATAGCCTGACTGCACACTCACCAGGGACCCTGAATCAGAACAATGAGCTAAGCTGGTCTCGATTCCTGACACTCAGAAACTATGTGAGATAATAAATGTTTATGTGTATGTTTTTTTCCTAAGATTTTATTTATTCATGAGAGACACACAGAGAGAGACAGAGACATAGGCAGAGGGAGAAGCAGGCTCCATGCAAACCCCGATATGGGGCTCAATCCCAGGACTCCAGGACATTGTCCTGAGCCAAAGGCAGACACTTAACCACTGAGCTACCCAGGCGTCCCTATGTGTATGTTTTTTTAAAAGATTTTCTTTTTAAGTAATCTCTATACCCACTGTGGGGCTTGAACCTACAACCCCGAGATCAAGAGTCACATGCTCCACCGACTGAGCCAGCCAGCCCTAAATAAATGTTTATTTTAAGATACTAAATTTAAGGTAATTTTTATGCAGTGATAGATAATAGATTTTGGTAACTGCCATGACAAAAAATGTGGGAGTGGCTTTGGCATTGGGCAGTGGGGTGGAAGCTGGAAGAGCTGAAAGATTTTGAAGACAAGTGTTAGTGAAATTCAAACATGCCCTGAATAGGCTCTTGGTAAAGACAGCCTTCGAGGAGGCTACCAACGGGGCCCTCAAGAGAAGTGAGCAGCATGTAAAACTAGGCATCCTTCTTAAGTAGTAACAGAAAGTTCAATAACATTACCAGCCGTAACATGGAAGGTAAAAAAAAATTGCACTTGATGAACTGAATGATTTAGTTAAGGAGACCTCCGGCTAGAGGCCAGAAGGTGTGTGTCCTGGTTTCTTCTTGCTTCTTATACGAGAGGGAAAAAAAAGCACTAATGTGTCCGCCTCAAGGACAGCTTAGCCTGGTCTTTTTATGTGTTTATGGGAACTTAACAAATAATAAACTTACTGGCAACACACTTCCTGTGAAGAATTTCATTCAAAAGGAAAAGGCTTTAAATGAGTAACTCAGCCTTTGAAATATCTATTTTCTTGGGTAGTTAAGAGTTTTTGTAAATTTTTTTCTGCTTAGGAAAAAAAAAAAAGATAAATCCAAAGTCATGACTTTCATTATATTGGGTTCATACTGGTGTATTATTAGTATGTCCTCAAACTGTTTTAACTCTGCTCAGAAGAAAAATCTATGCATACTACAGAGAATCAACAATAAGATTAGCAAGTAAGAATTCAATTATTTATCATGCTTCCAACTTGGTAGTTCTAAATGTCACTTTAATAAGTGGGTCAGGGGGATCCATGGGTGGCGCAGCGGTTTAGCGCCTGCCTTTGGCCCAGGGCACGATCCTGGAGACCCGGGATCAAATCCCACGTCGGGCTCCCGGTGCATGGAGCCTGCTTCTCCCTCTGCCTATGTCTCTGCCTCTCTCTCTCTCTCTCTGTGTGACTATCATAAATAAATAAAAATTAAAAAAAAATAATAAGTGGGTCAGGGCCTGGGGCCAAGAATATGAAAACCAAATATGAGTTGTGTTTAATGTATCTGACCTACAGTTTCATTTTTCAGAACAAAGTTGCACCAGTTCTTCCCAAAACTTAGCAAATAAGAACCAATCACATTTTTACGTACAATAGCTCTTTACATTCTCTACTCAAAACTATGAGACAGGGGCAGCCCCGGTGGCTCAGCAGTTTAGCGCTGCATTCAGCCCAGGGTGTGATCCTGGAGACCCGGGATCGAGTCCCACGTCGGGCACCCTGAATGGAGCCTGCTTCTCCCTCTGCGTGTGTCTCTGTCTCTCTCTCTCTCTGTCTCTCATGAATAAATAAATAAAATCTTTAAAAAAAAAAACAAAAAACTATGAGACAGGTAGAAGAAGACACTTCGAACAAAATAAAATGATTTGAGTTTGGCCTACTTAGAATCAATATTTAAACTATTTTTGGGATGCCTGGGTGGCTTAGTAGTTAAACGTCTGCCTTCGGCTCTGGGCATGATCCTGGAGTCCCAGAACCAAGTCCCACATCAGGCTCCCTGCATGGAGCCTGCTTCTCCCTCTGCCTGTGTCTCTGCCTCTCCCTCTCTGTGTCTCTCATGAATAAATAAACAAAATCTTTAAAAAAATGAAATAAAAAAAAGAAACAGCATTTTCTTTCATCAAAACTGTGATAAAAAAAACATGTGCACCAAAGTTGGGATTTGGAATAAATGATATTTTGTTGCACCCTAACCCTCAGTACCAAACAAAAGGAATTTACTGAACTTTCAGAAATTTATTCTCCTTTGGACCATGGATAAGCATGAGAAATTTTAGTCCAAAGGATAATTTATTTGCAAAGTTCCAAGTGCTTGGAGTGATTATGGTAAGTGCCTTTTCAACTATAACTTCACAGTTAGCATATCATGCTACATAATATTAGCCTTCACTGCTATGAGGAGGAAAAGAGAGATGAAGGATTTCTCTTTAAATGGTCAGCCTTAGGACATGTGAGAAAAGGGGTCTAAGTCAAAATAAGAAGGGCATTAAAAATAAATTATAAAAAAAAAGAAAAAAATAAGAAGGGCATTAACTTATTTACACATTCTGCTCACTATTAACAAGGGTATAACATAATCCAAAATAAAGGAAGCAAAAGAGAACAAGTTCATATTATAGACTAGGTTATTTCTGAGATATGGGGATACTGCACACTGAATACTGTCATTCTCAGTAACCAGCATGATCCTAGGGATGAGGAAGTCTGAAAGAATATACAGAAGCGGGTTTATGGATAAGTGAAGGTATGCTAAGCTGGACTACAGTAAGTGCCAACAGAAAGCAGAGGCCAGGTTCCTGGGCCTAATCAGAAGCTGTCAAAGTCCTCAGCTCTACTTGATAAAGCATTAATAAAAGTATCATATATGTCATATATAGTTCCTTGCAAGAGACTAAAAAACTAGAGAGTGGGCAGAACCTAATAAAAGACAATTAAAGTATACTTCAGGTATTTTTCATATTGTACTTATTGAAAATACTTGGAGCAATACTGAAGCAACCCATTTCCATCAAGAATTTAGAGATTAGGGAAATAAAGTGGTCTTATGAGGGTTAAAAAATTAAAATACACGCAACACAAAAGAAAACTAAGAAAGCATACAGTAACACTTGACTGAAGAGTAGAGGTTATCCCTAGTACCAATCAGAATCACCTGAGTGTAAGAAAGCAGAACTGGGACAACTGGGAAAGACCGTGTGAACAGAAAGGTGTTGTTCAGACTGAACAGGACAAAGACATGGAGGGCAGGCTCTGGGTAGCTGAGCACTGTGCAGATGAAGGTTGGCATTAGTATCTGACAGTTGACCAGCTTCCCCACGTGACAACCTTTCTGCAGAATATACACCAGGAGATCCTGACACATCACACAGCTCTGTACTTATATACTACATACAGATTTTCTTCTCCAGAAGAGCTTGGTTCTTGTTTTGTTTTCAAGATTTTATTTATTTAGAAAGAGAGCTTGAGCAAGCGGGGGGCAGGACAGAGGGAGAGAGAAAATCTCAAGCAGACTCCCCGCTGAGTGTGGAGCCTCACATGGGGCTTGATCTCACAACTCCAAGATCATTACCCCAGCCAAAATCAAGAGTTGGGTGCTCAACCAACTGAGCCACCCAGATGCCTCAAGAAGATCTTGGTTCTAACTGATCTTCAAACTTCCTGAACAGAAACAGGAGAGGGGTAATACTGACTTTGTTGGGGGGAAATGAAGCACAGATACATAGCAACTTATCCAAGGTTTTTCTGTATTCACCAAACTATATATATGTACTATTTATCATTCTTCAGGCTCACTCAGCTAGTAAATTTAGCTATCCTGAATCTATTTATAGTTCTTCTATTTGAGCATTTTGGAAACTGACAATTTGTTCAGAATATATAAATATGGGCAAATTAAAATTAGTTTAGAATTCTTACAGTGAGACAGACTGAGCAATCTGAAATTGTGTGACAAATCACTAATAAATATTTTTGCTCAATTTTCTTATGTAGTATGAAAGAAGTATAACTTCTATGCCAAACTAGGTAACCTGAAAATTCTTATGTAACAAATTACCTAGAAATGCTAGATAAAGTAGTTGAATGTGCAATAAAGAGAAGTTTCCCAGGGCAGCCTGGGTGGCTCAGCGGTTTAGTGCTGCTTTCAGCCCAGGGTGTGATCCTGGGGACCCGGGATTGAGTCCCATGTTGGGTTTCTTGCATGGAGCCTGCTTCTCCCCCTGCCTGTGTCTCTGCCTCTCTCTCTCTCTCTCATGAATAAATAAAATCTTAAAAAAAAAAACAACAAAAAACGAGAAGTTTCCCAGAGCCCTGCTTACCCTTCACCTAGGAGAGGGCTTGGTATATAGCAAGCATTAAATAATAATTGGTGAATTATTATCAATTTAGATGAGGGTCTGGAAGAATCTGTTAACAGTAAAGGATGTGGATCAAGGAAGAAGGGATTCCTGTACAGCAGGGGAAATGTGAAGGCTGTCTTGAATTATAGCCGCAGAATTATAATTAGGAACAGTGATGGGATAGTGAATGCCATCTGTGCTTAAATATGACCTTCTTTAATATTTATAGCTGATTTGTGCTGTCAGTGGCCTTGATCAGTGGCCTTGATTTTACCTTCTGTGAAATGGAACTACATTATTAATAACCTGTTTTCCTCAAAGGAGATGTTGTTAGAAGATGATGACAAAATTTTGCAAACACACCAAAGGGAAGCAAGAATGCTCAACATTACAGATAGCCAAGTATGTGTATGTAATGAAAAATATGAGGCCATCCTGACTTTATAAAGATCTTTTTGAAACTCAACTGATTTTTGAGGTCAGTATCATCACAGAAGAGAGTTCCTGATAGTTGTCTTAATAGTTCTTTGAGAATAGTTCATTGGAGGAGGAGGAGAATGGGAATACAGAAGGTATGAAGAATCACAGGTTTAATGCTGACAATAATTTTCATAATAAATTATAAATAAATATTGAGAAGAAAAGGTTAAAGCCTAAAACATTTTATGTGATATAATTCAAAAAGTGATTGATTTAAAAACAAAAAAAGAGCAACCAATCAAAATTTTGGGCTTCTCATAAGTGAATTGACTTTTCTACTTATCTTACTTAGACCTAATTTAGCATTATTCTATTATAGAAAGTAGAAGCATTTGCCTACAGAACTCAAGAGTTGAAAAGTTCACAGTGAATAACATCATCAAGAATTAAGTTTCCAGGGTAATGTGATTATGAAAAATAAGTATTTTAGAGGTAGTTACTTGAGATTATTTTTTAAAAGCATAATGATTTTCTAATTTTTGTTCTCTTAAAAAAAAAAAACTCATCCTAAAAAAACAACTAAATTAATTCAGTCTAAATCTCAAGTCAGTGGTCAGCTAAATATTCTTTAAGAACAATAGTCTTAAACCTGTAGGACCCTGGAACGACTACTCTGATTGCCTGCTCTCAGAAGTTGACTATAACTACTCTTTATTTAATTCATGCACATCATGCTCACAGGTGATCAAGGTTCAGGTACCAAAGTTTAGGTGGGCAATTTTCTTGACCCCATGTAAAGGCCACACAAACTGGCCTTACAGGCTACCTGCTGAGTACCTACAGGGTTAGAGTATCTCTTCACCACCATATATAGGTTGGGGATCCAGGGAACCAAATACTCCTCTATAATCACTCTGAAGTTTTCAAGTCTCCATTTACTCAAGATGGTCAAAGTCTCTGGCAGGCTGGCTCCCAGCTGGTGCTTTTAGGAGTTGTTTGCAGATAGTTCAAAGAAGGCAGACTGTGAAGGCGCACTGTTAGAGCAGCAGCATGTTTAGTTCTGATATAGTACTGCCATCTCCAAAGACATAAAAGAAGCTAAATTATACTTCACTGTAATTTTATAGCTTTGAGTTTCTATCACTTCTCAGTAATTTGGAAAACAGGGACAAATTCATCATTTCTTTTTTGTTTCAGGTTCTTCGGAGGCAGAGAAGGGAGGGACTGGTATATAAATACCCTTTCCTATCTCAGGGGAACAAATGATTGTCAGAAAGACTTGAAATAGCACTGTTTGTATTATTATAATTCCAATATAACTTTTTGAATTACCAATTGTCTGAAATTTCCATATAAAGATGGTAGGAATAAGAACAAAATCACCTCTTTTCTACCACTTAGTCCTTATGGAAATTTACCCAAGAAATTTAATCTTTTGGAGTCTCAGGTACTTCATCTACCTAATAGAGATAATAATTGTGGTAAGGATTAAATATGATGTATACAAAACTGTGCCCAGCATATTATAGTCAACTGATAAGTGGTAGTCATTTTTGCAGTATTCCTATTTTCACATATTTCTGAAAAGTCATAGAAGAGGGATGTATGCAAGCAAAAAGTCACAAAACTAGAACGTGAGTGAAGCAAAATATAAGCTTGGGAGTTCTAATATTCCTAATGCTGATAATTAAAGGCACGCTGGCATTTCAACAATGCTCTTTGATGATGAAAATGTTTAAGACTTAAGAAAGACATATTAATTATTTTTGAGGGCACCTGGGTTGTTCAGCCAGTAAGGTGTCTGTTGTTGGCTCAGGTCACGATCCCTGGGTTCTGGGATGGAGCCCTGCATCGGGCTCCCTGCATAGCAGGGAGTGTGCTTCTCCCTCTGTCCCTTCCCCTTGCTCATGCATGGGTGGGCCCTCTCAAATAAATAAAGTCTTGGGCAGCCTGGGTGGCTCAGTGGTTTAGCGCCACCTTCAGCCCAGGGTGTGATCCTGGAGACCTGGGATTGAGTCCCACAGACTCCCTGTGTAGAGCCTGCTTCTCCCTCTACCTGTGTCTCTGCATCTCTCTCTCTCTCTCTCTCTCTCTGTGTGTGTGTGTCTCATGAATAAATAAATAAAATCTTAAAAATAAAGTCTTAAAAAATTAATTTTGAAAAATGCTGTATTACAGTTGTATCATTATAAAACAGGTAAAAGAAAGGAAGGATAAAATGTACACTTACTATCCTCACTGCTCTGAGAAATATGTTCTTCCTCACAGGAGTAGAACACAATGTGCTGATTGTATAATTCTAAATACTACAGTCATACTGAGGGGCACCTGGCTGGCTCAGTCAGTAGAGCATGTGACTCTTGATCTTGACCCCCTTCTTTTAATGTAGCATGTATCACCCATAGCACTGTTCTCATTGTGAAACAGAAATCTTTTAAAGGGAATAGAAGTGGGAGTCTAAGTGCTTTGGATTTGCTGTATTACTTAATTTCACACTAATCCTGTGAGGTAGGTAAGTAAAATTATCCAAATGCTATAGAGGAGGAATATGAATCTCAGAGAAGTAATTTGTCTAACTGGTAGAAGAGACAGCTAGAGGTATAACCTAGGTTTGATTAGCTGCCAGGCTGTTAACTAGGAAGAAAGACATTCATTTTCCAATAATACAATATTTGACACACAGTAGATACTCAAAAAATCTGAAATGAATGGGCAAATAAATCAATGCAGGGATGTAATGCTGAGTAATGCAGGGATGATTTGCTGAGGCTGTCAGCAGGAAAAGATGGTAAAGCTACCTTCTATAGAATGGTTTTGTCACATGTTTAGAAAAACTAGGATTTTAAGCACTATAGTGTGAGCTTCTTTTTTAAGGCAAGAACTCTCTCTTTATGTCTCTCATGCCTAGACAATGCTGGAATAAAGGAATATATTGTCTGACTTCTCATCCTAATGCAGAAGATTCTAAAATTGTACTTGTAGTTGTCTAGAATCGAACCAAATTAGTTTTATAGTCTTTCCTCTTACAATGTTATAGAGGACCTTTAAAAACCAGAAAAAAAAAAACTAAAACCAAATCACATAGGTTTGAAATCCCAATCGGCCCATTACACATCTGTATAGAGCACACAGGGGCAGAGCCAGACTTCACACTAACAGCAAATACAATATGGAGGTTGTAAAATTCTTGAGGTGAAAAGAAGAAAATAATGCTGAGAGAAAGGCCATTTTGTGACAGCTGCTGTGGCTAAATAGATTGTGTTAATGCTTTCCAGGGTTCCATGTGAGAGTTTACATTAAATCCAGCATGGGGCTTGACAATCACAGCAGGGGCTTCTTCATGACTTATAATCTGAACACACTGGTTGGCACCCACCACAGCACATCTGGAGTTTGTTAGACAACCTTTATTTTTTATTGGCTCTGGCCCCTTCCTCCAATGAAGCCTCTCCAAGTGCTGCTTTGCCATGAATGAGTCAAGGAGACAAGTTACCCAGGGGTGGGTATGTAAATTGGGACCATCTTAGAGGGTGACCCCCAAATCTGTAAATCCCTTGTTGCTTCACCTCTTTCTGACAATAGGAACTCCACATGCATGCCAAAGCTCATCAGGCAGTGGCAGTTCCACTTACTGGAAAGCCTGGTCAACGATGACTGCTTTCCTTCTTAGGAAATGGCCTTTAGATTGAGGTACATTCCAGCAATCCAAGGATTAGAAGCTTTAAATTAAAACAATATTGATGCCATATCCTCTTTCCAAAGGCCTCTCCCTTGTCTAAAAGTTAGTACACACACTTAGAAAAATTAAAGAATCAAATATCTTTGGCAAGACTAGTTCCTTCTTGGGACGCCTGGGTGGCTCAGCGGTTGAGCGTCTGCCTTTGGCTCAGGACATGATCCTGGGTCCTGGGATTCAGTTCCACGTCGGGCTCCCTGCATGGAGCCTGCATCTCCCTCTGCCTGTGTCTCTGTCTCTCTCTCAGTGTCTCTAATGAATAAATAAATAAAATCCTTAAAAAAAAAAAAAAAAAAGACTAGTTCCTTCTTGCTCACAGCATCTTAGATACTCTTTTAGAGGGCAGGAATGTGAAACTCTACATGGAAAGGAAACAGGAAAATACTGTTAGGAAGGACTCCCAAGAACTACATTTATTTTTCTCTTTACATAGATCACATCACTACAGAATATTCAGGGCATATAGTTAGATGGAAGGACATTAAGCTGGTCTTTTTTTAAGCTTATAAATTTATAGATTAATTAATATCCTTAACTTTCACCTATTGAAAACATATAAGTCTTGAGAACCAAGTAATCAAAAGCCACTGTGAATGAGATGCAGTACTCTAGTCTGCTAGATATTTTATTCTCTTTGGCATCTGAAAGTAGAGGAATCATGAGCTACTTAAATCTTATGCCTGTACATTCAGGCTTGTCTACTTAGGAGAACCTATATTGCTAAATATACAGACTCCCAAAATAGTGAATGCCTTTTCTCAATAATACCCTTCTTTTTTATATATCAGCACCACTCCCAATGAAGTATTAACTGACAGATTGACAGATATAAGCTATACATTTAAGGTATACAACATAATGTTTTAATATGTTTATATCATGAAATCATTATCACAATAAAGCTAATTAACACTTCTGTCACTTCACAGTTACCTTTATAAAGAACACTTTAAATCTACTCTTAGCATATTCCAAATATACAATATATTAACTATAGTTACCATGATGTATATTAGATCCCCAGAACTTATCATCTTGCATAACTGAAATTCTGTACTCTGGACCAACACCTTCCCATTTCTCCCACCCTCCTCGGCCATGGCAACCACTATTCAACTCATATTATCAGCTTTGATAAGCCAAATTTCAGTTTTGAACTACTGGACAGATGTCTTTAATATTAAGCACATTCTTCTTGTTTTACCTAACAGGTATCCAAATACTGGATGATCTCTTCTTATGACAAAATCTTTTAGAACACTGGAAAAGATTCTTCTGCTTATAAATGAGTAATGGGGTTGATTTTTGCTGGTCATCCCTCTATCCTGTAGAAAAGGGACATCTTTTGGTATTTTCCTTTTTTTATAGGTTGTTTATTCTTTAAGATTTTATTTATTTATTCATCAGAGACACACAGAGAGAGACAGAGACACAGGCAGAGGGAGAAGCAGGCTCCATGCAGGGAGCCCAACGTGGGACTCAATCCCGGGTCTCCAGGATCACACTCTAGACTGGTGGCGCTAAACCGCTGAGCCACCCGGGCTGCCCCTTTTGGTACTTTCTCAACAAAGTGGGCCACATAAATAGACATAAAAATCTATTTCTAAGCAGTTTTTTAAAAAGATTTTATTTATTTATTCATGAGACACAGAGAGAGAGAGGCAGAGATACAGGCAGAGGAAGAGGGAGAAGCAGGCTCCATGCTGGGAGCCTGATATGGGACTTGATCCTGGCACTCCAGGATCATGCCCTGGGCTGAAAGCAGATGCTCAACCACTGAGCCACCCAGGAGTCCCTCTAAGCAGTTTTAATGCTGGTCTAGAAACAAATATATTTATTGTGTCAATATTGATTCTTGTTAATTTGAACATTAAATATTTTACCAAAAATGCCATCAATTGGGATGCCTGGGTGGCTCAGCAGTTGAGCATCTGACTTTAATCAGAGTATGATCCTGGAGACTTGGGATTGAGTCCCACATGGGGCTCCCTGCATGGAGCCTGTTTCTTTCTCTGCCTGTGTCTCTGCCTCTCTCTCTCTCTCTCTGTGTTTCTCATGAATAAATAAAATCTTAAAAAAAAAAATGCCATCAATTGATGACTGATCTGCCAGAATAGAAAAGAAGTTTCTTCACTTGAAAAACTCCCAATCTTATTACTTCAGGCAGAAGAGCAAACCTTGGCAAACATGATGCACAGAAAATGTGACTAAGAATGCAGGAGATGATATTAGAAAAGAAGATTTAAGGACACTGCAAATAGTACAGGAATGGCCAGTGAAGAGCACTGAAGATAAAGAAGCGGACTTAAAGATTCAGGTTTCTCTTTATTTTATTTTATTTAAATTTTTTTATTTTTAATTTTTAAAGATTTTATTTATTTATTCATGAGACAGAGGGAGAGAGGCAGAGACACAGGCAGAGGGAGAAGCAGGCTCCTTACAGGGAGCCCTATGTGGGACTCGATCCCAGGCTTCCAGGATCAGGCCCTGGGCTGAAGGCGGCGCTAAACCGCTGAGCCATTCGGGCTGCCCCTTCTCTTTATTTTAAAAGATTTCTTCCCTCAAGTTTTAAAATGTTAAGATATATATATATATAACAAAATTTATCATTTTAACTATTTTTAAGTGTATATTCTTTCCATTAAGCACATTTACATTGTTGTCCAACCATTATCAAAGGGAAAATGATTAGCTTTTATTTTCACAGGTCTTATATAAATATTAAACATTAAATTTGGGGGGATTAGGTTGGAAAAGAAAAGGGCAAAACTTTGCTCTTATCTTCAGAGCCTACTCATCTCTGAGTAGCTAGAAATTAAGTAAAGATATACTGAGTGCCTTCCATAGTAGGGCTTTGGTTAGATGTAAAAAATCAGGCTTTTCATTTTAAGTGTGCAGAATTTTGCTAATTTCATCCAGCTAGCTTAAAAAGAAAAAAAAAAAACTTTTCATAGAAGACTTATAAATAACATCTTCTAAACCAGTGCTCTTACCAAGAACACTCCAATTCCTAGATATAGTCAGAAACTTGTGAGGAAGATTAAAGTCTCTGCTTATGAAAACTAGAGGGACTCTTGGGTGGCTCAGCTGGTTAAGCGACCAATTCTAGATTTGGGCTCAGATCACGATCTGGGGGCTGTGAGATGGAGCCATGCAGCGGCTTCTGCTGGGTGTGGAGCTTGCCTAGGATTCTCTCTCTCCCTCTCCCTCTGTTTTTTTCCCCCTCCTTCCTCTCCCTCTGGAGAAAAGAAAACAACAATCTAACTAGATACAAAGATCAGATGTCTAACATGAAACGCAAGACCTTAAAGTACAAACTGGCAAAGACAAGTAGGACTTTCACACCAAGTCCCACTGGTAGGGACTGGTGTGAAAGCTAGTCCCGTTGCCCCTCCACCATGGGCCCTCCCTAGCATTTTAGTATACCTGCTGCTTGAGTTGCTGCACCAGACGATCCTTCTCCCGCTTCAGGGCAGCCACTTCCTCTTGGGTCTTTTTCTTAGAGGATGAAAGCTCCAGAAGAGCTATGTTGGCATCTTTTTCACTAATGGCAGCCAGAAGAGCTTCTTGCCTACAAAATAAAGAAAATTCCAGGACTTTCATTTATCCTCAAAACAATCCTTTGAAGTTATTATCATCACCCCCATTTTATGGGTGATGAAACCGAGGCTGAGAGAATTTATATACCTTGCTCAAATTCACACTTGAAGTAAATAGTGCAGCTAGGAATCCCACACAGGTTTCTCTGACTCTAAATGCTTTTATCAAGTGTTATATGGACATCTTAATAAAGAGTTCCTATAGTTAAATGAAAAAGCAAACAAAATTAATGCCTTTTAAAAACCAAGAATAATACTAATGATGGGGGAACACAGGGCTAGCTGAGGACAAGGCACGAGCTTGGGGCAACACACTGACAAGTCCTTGAAACAGGCAGAGGGACATTCCTCTACGGACTCAACTGCCTCAATGTTAATACTTTGGTAAGGGCAAAAGACAATCTTAGCCCCACCCTCAGGAGCCTTTAAGTTTACTTTAAAATATAAAAATTCCTTAAAAATTTTCCTTTATCTCTAAACCCCCAAGATATGTGTTGGCAATCATTCCCCAAGCACATGGCCCACCAACATACATCTGAAGGGTCTTATGATTCAGGTTTTATTAGACGGTAATAAGTGACCTTTTCCCAAAGATAGCCAGCCCCCTCAAGGTCCTGGAAACCTTGCTTCCAAAATTCCTTAGAGAGTACGTTATCCTTAAACCCCTCCCAACTCCCAGGTATATCAGCCACCCATCACAGGCCTAGGGGTGGGATGTGGGGGTGGGGGACAGCTGGTCTTCCTGCCCACAGGTCCTGTCCCTCTGCTTTAACAAAACCATTTTGCACCAAAGATGTCTCAAGAATTCTTTCTTGGTCGTCGGCTCCAGACCTCACCTATGATCCCAAAACTTCATCACTTACACTTCTACATTCTACCCATTTAATTCATTCTTTTGATAAGCATTCTGTACCATCCAGGAAAATTGAAGCATTACTGAAACCGAAAACATTCTTATGAACAGAATGTACAACAAACTGTAAACATTAGGAAATAGGATTTAGAAAATCATCCATCTGTTCTTGGGGCATTCTAAACATCTACAGTTCTCTTTCCCTCATCGATGCAAGTAAGTTTCCAGTTGTGGCTTTATTTGGCAATGATCTGTGCACTTAGAAACAATAACTTAAATCTTACAGATTCCTTGTAGTTTAGCTAACTACTTTTTGGTTCACATCCAGAAGGAAAAGAAGGTGGGATTTAGGAAAGAGGTGAACACAAGAAATTTACAAAATAATCTTAAGGAAGTTGGTGAACAGTCTCCTCGGCAAAATGCTCCTCAATAGCTCATCTATTATTTAAGACATCTCTAAGAATGCAGGTTTGATTTATAGGAACTAACTATTCAAGTGGCCTGAGCTTTTGACCTGAGGAAATGCTGAATCTGAGAATGAACTGCCCAAGTTTAACCTTGCTTCTGTCTTTTGTTAAGATAATTATGCTTCAATAGCAGTCATCTGGAAGAGTTTTAGTTTAGCCACAAACTGGAAGACTATCTTTTGCATATCCTGACAAGGATTTTCTGTTTTCTGGATGGGCAGGTCTGGAGAACTCTGACCAAGCAGTACTAACAAATGGAGGAGACAGATCAGCTTACATCATAGAAATAAAGATTTGTTTAACCAGTCTTTGCTGCTGGAAGGGAAGAAGATTCTCATTGACCCCAGTGTAATTTTCCACTGTCCCCACACTCAATATAATTCTAAAAAATGGCAGATGGCTTATCCCATGATGCTTTAGTCAACAGCAAAGGGATAACAATAGTCTAAATATATCCACTGATCACTTGAAAGAAATATGTTAAGTGGAGAAATGAGCTTAAAGGTGAAGGAGTTCAAGTTGGTCTCACTATGCACAATTTCCTGCTGATTGCTGTCATCTGTTCCCTTTGGGGAAGCTCAAAGACTTGACAACGCTGGAATGAGAAATGTGTTTTCTCAATAAGGGTGCTGAAGCATTTCTGTGCACCAACAGAATTACATGTTTAGCAGCAGGCAAATAACAGAATATGAATGAAACATAAACCACTCTAATTAGATCAAATAAATGAACACCTTTGCAAAATGCAAGATACAAAGGTGATGGGATCGGAGCTCCATTGTGTGCTTAAGGAAATCATCATAATGTGAAAAAGTAAAAAGTATTCTATGTTGGTGAAGCATCTTGACTGAATTCCAAATTCTTTTATAAATGATATGCTTGGCCAGCTAGTGTGGTACAGTTAATCTCTGGGGTAAAATATCACATTCCTAAACTGCAATATAACAGGTGACAATTCAGATTCTAAATTTTAAAATAAAGGATGTAGTATTAGACTCTGAGCCACTGGAATAATGATGCCTTTTTACCAAAATGTATCATTTTACGTCTTTTGTTCTTTTTATATAAAATTCAAATAGATATTTTATTATGTTGGTTATGTTATTTTTTATTGAGCATTGATAATATACTACAAACTGCACAGAATCAAACTTTTTCTCCCATACCCATCGTTCCAAACTTCTAAAAATTCCCTAACTTAACATACCACTGTCTTTTCCATTTTAAAAGCATACTCTTGATACTGATTTCTACAGGTGTATGTGGCTAAAAAGGGCAATTGATAGTCAAGAGAATAAAATGTTATGATCACATATTGTGTGGAGGCCGAGAAAAATCAAGGCCATCCCACCTAAAGTTTAGCATTAGCACAAGTACAGCCATCTTAGGCCCCTGTGAATAAGAGCTGAACTTAAGGGAAAAACTGCAGAATGTCCTCAATGTCCTCGGCAGGTAATCCCATATCAGAAACACAACAGAGCCCACACCCGCGGTAGAAAGTCCCATATTAGAATGAGAACAGAGTTCAATGCCCTTGAAAGCCCCACATCAAAATGTAAACAGAACTTGAGAAATTCCTCCACCCCTTCTGAAAATCCCCTATAAAAAAACCAGCTGTAACCCACTTCGGGGTCCAAGTCCCTGCTCTGCTGTGTCCGGTATACTTGGACCCAAGCTCGAGCTTGTAAATAAACCCTCGTGTGTTTGCATCGGTGTCGGCTCCTTGGTGGTTTCTCGGATTCTCAATCTTGGGCACAACACTGCACATATAAACATATAAACTTTGGGCAATGTCAGTATCTTTTATTGGGTATATTAGCGTTTATGTTTTCCTTTTGTTTTGGAAAGAAAGAGAGATGGTATTGTTCTCTTATCTGCAATTTTGTTAAATCTGAAATGGACAACCATAGGAGAGAGCAACCTCTTAAAAATTTTGGAAGATAGGCAAGAAGATTAAAGCTAATAAACAGGGCAGCCTGGGTGGGTCAGGGGTCCCAGGGTGTGATCCTGAAGACCCAGATTTGAGTCCCACGTCGGGCTCCCTGCATGGGGCCTGCTTCTCCCTCTGCCCGTGTCTCTGCCTCTCCGTGTCTCTCATGAATTAAAAAAAAAAAAAAAAAAAAAAAAAAGCTAAGGTTGTTTAGCCCTCTACCAAAGAATTAAAATTAAAAAAAATAATAAAGCTAATAAACAGTCACAGTCATCTAATTTTTGAGAATAAGAAAAATTGTTGTTCCCTCAATACAACTTGGAAAAGACTGTATGGAGGATGCCTGAGTGGCTCAGCAGTTGTCGGCTATCTTCGGCTCAGGGCATAGTCCAGAAGTTCTGGGATGAGCCCCATATCAGGCTTCCTGCATGGAGCCTGCTTCTTCCTCTGCCTTTGTCTCTGTCTCTCTCTCTCATGAATAAATAAATAAAATCTTAAAAAAAAAAAAAAAGAAAAAAGAAAAGACTGTATGGTATAGTTGAACTTGGGCAGTTAAGTTTTATAGAGAGCACTCAAAAGTGTCAAAACTAAAAAATTTTAGGGGATCCCTGGGTGGCGCAGTGGTTTGGCGCCTGCCTTTGGCCCAGGGCGCGATCCTGGAGACCCGGGATCGAATCCCACATCAGGCTCCCGGTGCATGGAGCCTGCTTCTTCCTCCGCCTGTGTCTCTGCCTCTCTCTCTCTCTGTGACTATCATAAATAAATAAAAAATTAAAAAAAAAAAAAAAAAAAAAAACAAAAACAAAACAAAACTAAAAAATTTTAAAGAGCACTCTGCTTTTCAGAGGGAATGGAATTCAGGGTGAAATTTAAAAAAAGCAAATTACAAAAAGAATCTTATTTTAGTAGCCCTTTAACACTTAATAAAATTGGTTCTTTGAAAAAAGAAAGGTGTTTTCTGATAAAAGTAATATCCATTTATGGAAGAAAAACTGGAGATCCAGAAAAGTAAACAGAAGAAAACAGAGGTATCAAAAATGGTTCCTTTTCAATGAGTCTTGAGATGTGGAAGTCACCTATTCTAAGTCTAATATGGCTATTTTAAAGAAAGTGAACCTTGATGGGGATTAGTAATTGACTTTAAGAGCTTTACTAACTAAAGTCTATTTGCAGAAGAGGAAGACTTCTAGTGAGGCACATTCTGATTTCATTTCCCATGAGCCCCAAGGGAGCAATACAAGCCCGTATAATATGAAAGGTAACGTATGTATGCCACAAGCACAGAGCAAAATAAGAACTGCAATGCTCTTCCTGCTAAATTACTCTCCTAGTTCTGTTAATGTCTTTCCTCAGTTGAAAAAAAAAAAAGAGAAAGAGAAAGAAAATGTATACACAGACATTTCAAAGTGATTGGTGACCCCCTACCGCTTGACTAAGATGCCAAATTACTGCATAATGAGTAGGTAGTAGCAGAAATCCAACTTTTAAGTCATTAAAGAGGTCTTTTCACTCTATCCCTGGTGCTTTAAACTACATACAGTTGAACCTGCCCTTTGACCTGAAAATTTTAATAGCATCAAGATGTCACTAAAAGTACTCTACGGTGTCATTTGAGCTTTAAGAAATAGTAAGACCACCTCTCCCTTCTGAGAACATTTGGAAACAGGAGGCAAATATCCAAGGCAAATGGAGTTCAAAATCTTTCTGATAAGGCTTGAATTTTTGAGAACACTACCACATTAGCCTGCAATTGCTAGTAAATAAGAAATACAATCATTGTTGGAATGATGGTGGTTAACAATTTAAGAGTGAGTCCTAAATATGTGAGTGTTTTTAATGGAAATGTCACACAGAAAAGGGGTATGCATGAAGGGATGCCACCAAGGTTTACTTTTCCCCCTCCTCCTCCAACTGGGTATTTCAAATTCAATGATTACACAGTCATGTAGTGCTCACTTCGGCAGCACATATACGCAATCATGTTTCATAAATATCGTAATACTGAAAACATCAGGAGATAGATCAGATGAAAGTAAAAATAAGGTCAGTTGCTTTAGATGTGTTATTGTCATGGACATGCAAGCACAGTTTAATTTTAAGATAAATTTGGAATCTAGATTCTCTTATTGATGCTTCCTTGATTCTGATGCTTCCTTTACTTATTTAACCATTTGACTATCCACAGTGAGCAGTAAATTACTAGGATATCTCTTCCACTCTTTTATCTCATTTCCTGAAGAAATCCTTCTGATTATTATTTTCTCTAACTTCACTTACAGAGGTCTCAGAGTATGGCAGACTTACTACCTTAATTAAGCTTAGTGAAAACCAGTCTGTGGGCGAGCCTACTTGGGCATGTCTGACCTTGCAAGTTTCCGTCACCTATTGTCTTATTATCTGTTTTAGGTACTCCAAAATATCTTCTTCGATGTAGAATGTCAACACTAAATAAAACTTTTCACCTATCATAATAAATTTCTTTTTCAATATCAATTAAATCACCACATTCCTAGATCCACAGGCTGACAACATCTAAATAATTTGACTTCTTTGCACCCCATAACCAATATTCACATTTTGTCGGTTTTTCCTTTCTAATGGTTTTTAATGAACCTGTGGCTTTGAATCTGCATGTTCACTATCATAGTCACTACCATCCTTTGATCATGGGTCTATATTATTCTTAAACCCATTCTGATTTGCCCATCCTTCTACAATGTCCTCTCCTAATTCACTTTCATCTGGTTTCTTACCACTCTACCTGAAATGCCTGTAGCTTTCTCTTTAAACTTGGCTGCTAATTTTTCTCTGTTCAGCATTTCTGTTCAGTATGTTCACAGTTTAAGTGATATTAATAAGCATGTGCCCTGTAAATGTCCTTCAACTGTTCTACACCTTCACGGTCTGCTTCCTCAACTGTGTTATGTTTATGGCTTATGTCTTTAAATTTTTCTTTTAATGTTTCTATGTATTTATTGGTCGGTCTTCCAATTTATTAGCTCACTAATTTAAAAATATTTTTGAACTTTTTATTTTTAATTGTGGTAAAATACATATAACAACATTTACCATTTTCACCATTTTTAACTGTACATTCAGTAGTGTTAAGTTCATTCATACTGCTGTGCAACCAAACTCTAGAACTCTTTATATTGCAAAACTCAAACTGTAACTATTAATAACTCCCTATTCTCCCTTTCTGCCTCCAACCTTTGGCAACCATCATTTACTTTCTGTCTCTATGATTTTGATTACTCTAGGAATCTCATATAAAGGGAATCACACAGTATTTGTCTTACTGTGTCTGGTTTATTCACTTAACATAATGTCTTCAAGGTTCATCTGTGTGGTAGCATGTGTGTCAGAATTTCCTTCTTTTTCAAGGCTGAATAACATTCCACTGTATATATACACCACACTGTTTATCCATTCATCAATTTGAGTTGCTTCTGCCTCTGCCTATTGTAAATAATATCCCATTTTTAATTTTAAAATATATTGTTTTCGGGATCCCTGGGTGGCTCAGCGGTTTAGTGCCTGCCTTCGGCCCAGGGCGTGATCCTGGAGACCCGGGATAGAGTCCCACATCGGGCTCCCTGCATGGAGCCTACTTCTTCCTCTGCCTATGTCTCTGCCTCTCTCTCTCCTCTGTGTCTTTCATGAATAAATAAATAAAATATTAAAAAAATAAATAAAATATATTGTTTTCTTTCTAGAATCTTATTCATGGCTTTCCACACCAGAAGCTTATAAATATTATTAATTCTATGCATTGCATATGCCTAAACTATTTTCTTTTATTTGTTATGAATTACTCTCAGTACTCTATATATTCTGGTATTATTTGCCAGTCTTCCTTTTCTGTCAAAAGCCTTTGCTTCGAAAAATAGCTGGAATATAAGCTCCACAAAAGAAGGATCTTCATCTGTTCTGTTCACTAAGGTATTCCAAATTCCAAGAATAGTTCCTGGCATGGAGTAGGCACTTCACAAATGTATCTTCAACTAATAACTCCTCCAATTATGACTCCATTTCTATCCAATGTGGTGGTGGTTTGGTTTCCCAACTATTCCAACATATTCCCTTATTGAAGCTTTTCCCTTATTTCACTTTATTTTTTTTTTTTAAAGATTTTATTTATTTATTCATGAGATACACACAGAGAGAGATAGAGAGAGGCAGAGACACAGGCAGAGGGAGAAGTAGGCTCCATGCAGGGAACCTGATGCGGGACTTGATCCTGGGTCTCCAGGATCAGGCCCTGGGCTGAAGGCGGTGCTAAACCGCTGAGACACCCAGGCTGCCCTCACTTTATTTTTAAAGGTCCTCCTCACCCCCCGCCCCCGCCCCCCAGTAGCATGCTGGAAGGCAAGTGTATAGAGGGAATGGAAAAAATTTGAAAACATGAAGAAAATCAAGACTGCAAAAGAGACCACTAACTTTGGCTAATTTATATTTCATTTAAAGAGTTCTGATTTTCTCTAAGTAGAGAGATGACAACTGGAATCATAGGTTCAATTCTAGATGTCATAATTTAAGAGACAAAGTAAAGGGTATACAAGGGAAGGTGACATGATGGGGTTATAAAAGGGCATGTTAATCCAAAAAGATTTATCCATATAACATGGTAATTGCTCTCAGAATAGCAGGAACAGGAAGAGCAGAAATAAGACATTTAATCTATGTTCCTCTAGAGGGCACAAATGGCATTAAAAGGAAGAAAGTCACAAAGATTTCAGTTTAAATGATGAACATCTAATGTATTAACTCTTGTTAACAAGAAGAATTGAGGGCAGCCCCAGTGGCGCAGTGGTTTAGCGCCGCCTGCAGCCCGGGGCATGATCCTGGAGACCCAGAATCGAGTCCCACATCAGGCTCCGCGCATGGAGCCTGCTTCTCCCTCTGCCTGTGTCTCTGCCTCTGTCTCTCTCTCTGTGTCTCTCTGTGTGTCTCTATGAATAAATAAAAAAAACAAAACAAAAACCAAACAAGTAGAATTGGGAAGTCCAAAAACTGGTAGAGCTTTCCACGAGTGGGTATTTAAAGAGATTATTAAAGAAACTATATAAATTGTTTTGTTTTTGAGTAGTATGTCTATCCTCTTTAACTGTAATATTTCAATAAAAACTAATGAGATGAGACAATAAGTGATAAGTGCCAATAAATCTTATGGATAATAAATGCTCAAGTAATACAGTAGACAAATCACCTTAGGCTGAGGACATAGGAACTGAGAGACCTTATTTTGACAGAGATAATAAGACAGAGAAAGTGACAAGTGTAAAATCATAGGCATATGTGAGGACACAATACATAAGTGGATTCAAGGGTTTCTATAGGGAAAGAGAAACTGAAAAGATGGCTTTGAATCAGAGTAGAGATGGTCTGGAATATCAGTAAGGAATACAGAGATTAGGAAATCCTTGAGGGTTCTGACCCAAACTTGACAAACAGAGGTTAATCAAAATACGGAATGATTTGATTTTGATAATACAGTAGCATTAGAAGTTCCAGAAAAGTAAAGCAAGGGTTTAGAAAGACTGATTTAAAGACAACAAGGGGAGATTGAATGATTCTTAAAACAGGAAGGTCAGGATGCTACCTCTGGAAATGTATTATGAATAGAATTCTCATATTATAAAAATTATTTTTAAGGAATGAAGGATAAAATGATGCTGTCTGAATTTTGGATTTAAGAGTCAGAGGTGGGGGCACCTGGGTGGCTCAGTGGTTGAGCATCTGCCTTTGGCTTGGGTCATGATCCTGAAGTCCCAGGATTGAGTCCCACATCAGGCTGCCTGTGAGGAGCCTCCTTCTCCCTCGGCCTATGTCCCTGCCTCTTTCTCTGTATCTCTCATAAATAAACAAATAAAATCTTAAAAAAAAAAAAAGAGTCACAGGTGGACTATAATAAACTGATATATAATTCAATGAATATTAAATTATAAAATATATCACATTTCTGTTTTGATGCTGGAAAGTAACTTCATTTTTAAAAATTTATTTATTTATTTATGACAGAGAAAGCACATGTGTGTGGAAGGGGTCGGGGGGAGCAGAGGCCTGACATGGTGGCCAATCTTAGGACCCTAAGGTCATGACCTGAGCAGAAACCAAGAGTCAGACACTTAATCCACTGAGCCACCCAGGAGCCCATGTAAAGTAACTTCCAAATGTCATCAAATACAGATTATCGTAAGGCCTTTGATCCAATAATAAATTGCATGCTGGGGCCCTGCCTCATAGAACCTTCTTGCAGCACAGTAGCAAGGCAAACTTTGCCCAGAATAATCTGGAATCTTCTCGACCTTCTCTTGCTTTATGTCTGTCTCCTGAAATAAGGGAAGAAAATTGATTTATATTAAGATATACACTGACATAAGTATGGGTAGAGAAGTTTATCCCAACTTGGACTGGTTTATTTTTCAGAAGTCCTTGAAAAGAATCAAAGTTAACACAATAAAAACAGAAACTGCTGGTAGTTACAGCTCAGTAAGTGAGGTTGATTAAACAAAATTTAGCATGGAAAACCTGTATTCATTCTTCTCCTCACTTTTTATGAAATATGAGCATTTTGGTATTCCCAAACAGTAGAGGTTATGACACATTTGGAAAACAGTTCTACTGTGATATTGACACCTCTGTTATGAAGCTTCTGCCTGCTTCTCAAACTGGCAAAAACTTGATGTTTGTATCTACATTTGTAAGAAAAAACAAAAGTTTGTATCTTTTCCATTTGTTTTAAAAAATAAAAATTAATTGAAATCTAATCCACAAAGAGACATAAAGCAAATCAGTGGTTGCCAGAAAATTAGACCTGGGGTTGAAGAAAGACAGGACAGGGAAGCAACAGAGCTTTCTGGAAATGTACTACAGCTTGACTATGGTGGCTGTAACACAGTGTATATGTTTGTCAAAACTCACCATACTGTACCCTTAACATGTATACATTTTATTGTATTGATAAAAGTCAATAATTTTTAAAATCATAAGAATTTTCTGAATGAGGAATGTTACATAGCAAACATGACAACAATAAGGACAATGCATTTTTAAATTATGGTAAAATATACATAACACTAAATTTATTATTTTAATCATTTTTTAGTATATGGTTCTGTGGCACCATATACTGACAATGTCGTGCAACCATCAAAATCACGATCTTTCTCCAGAACTTGTTTTCTCCAACTAAAACTCTATACCCATAAAATACTAACTCCTCATTCTCTCCTCCCCCAACCCAGGGCAACCACCATTCTAATTTCCCTCTTCTTCTTTTTTTTTTTTTAAGATTTTATTTATTTATTCATGAGAGACACAGAGAGAGAGAGAGAGAGAGAGAGAGAGAGAGGCAGAGACACAGGCAGAGAGAGAAGCAGGCTCCATGCAGGTAGCCTGATGTGGGACTTGATCCTGGTCTCCAGGATCACGCCCTGGGCTGAAGGCAGCGCTAAACCACTGAGCCACCTGGGCTGCCCAACTTCTGACATCTTTCACTTGTCTAATCACATTGAACATTACCACCTATACTATATATAATGTTTTGAAGAAGCATTGCTGGTAAGCTGGAGGAGGGTCTTTAATTTTTTAATGTATTTATTATTTAATTTAATTTAATATTTTTTTTTAAATTTCTTTTGCCCCCCCCCCCTAAGATTTTATTTATTTGAGAGAGAGCGTGCACATATGAGAGACTGAGAGGATGGGGGGGGGGGAGGGGGAGGAGGGGCCGAGGGGGAAGGAGACGCCCCACTGAGCAGCAGCGTGTCCAATGCAGAACTCAATTCCAGGACCCTGGGATCATGACTTGAGTCAAAGGCAGACACTTAATGATTGAGCCATCCAGGTGCCCTGAGGACAGTTTTTTAAAAGGGAATTTTGCGGGATGCCTGGGTGGCTCAGTCGGTTAGCCATCCAACTCTTCATTTTGGCTCAGGTCATGATTAGGGTTCTGGGACTAAGCTCCAAGTAGGGCTCCCCACTCAGCAGACAGTCTACTTGAGGTTTCTCTCTCTCTCCTTTTGCCCCTCCCCGGGGTCAAGCTCTCCTCTCTCTAAAATAAATAAACAGATCTTTAAAACGGAATTTTGTACATATTTAAGTCTTGAGTATTTAAGTAGGATGTAAGTTTCTTGAGTATAGGGATTATGTCTTTTTTTTAAGAGTTTTTTTTTTTAATTTTTACTTATTTATGATAGTCACACAGAGAGAGAGAGAGAGGCAGAGACATAGGCAGAGGGAGAAGCAGGCTCCATGCACCGGGAGCCCGATGTGGGATTCGATCCCGGGTCTCCAGGATTGTGCCCTGGGCCAAAGGCAGGCGCCAAACCGCTGCACCACCCAGGGATCCTGGGATTATGTTTTAATTTCACTATATCTTCCACATATAAGCTCTTCATATAGTAAGCACTCAATAAATTAGAGCCAATTAAAACTAAACTAGTTCAGAACTAAAAATAATTTTTGGTCAATTATCACTGAACCAAGGGCAGGAAAGCCCATTTACCCAAACATAAGAGAAAAGAAAATGATAAATGATTTAATAATAGCGTTATCTATTCTATATGCAACAAGGCAGACCTTCTAAGAATCAAATAAATTTTCCTCAATAATACATAATTATGTATTACAGAAAGCAAATAATTCTTTGCGTAAGAGCTCATCTAGAATCATTGCTATGCTCACTCTTTATGTTGATCTTTTAAAAGTAAAACTTTCTTGAAGAAGCCCCAGTACATTAAATGTGGGTAGAGCCCTACAGAAAACAGCATCCCTTTCTGACTCTAGTTAAGAAACATCTACCATAAAAACTGAATAGGATTGTAGAGGGAAAGCATGGTATGATTTTTAAGGAAGAAACACTTTGGCATTATGCCAGATCCTTTAAGATTTCTGAATGTGAGGCTTTTGACTCAAGCTATTCTGCAAAATTGAATGACTTCAAGGGTTCTTCAGAGGAAAAAATATAATTCCAGTTTGTCAAAAAACACATAAGAAACTTATACCATTCTTATTCTATTGAATAAGAATTATTATTCTTATTCCAATTGTTAATGGTTGAACAAACAGCAAAGACATCTTTAAGAAAATGCAGGCTCCCCTCTTGCCCGCCCCCCCCCCGCCTCCCCCCCCCCCCCCCCCCCCCCCCCCCGCAGGGAGTCCAGGACAGGGATCAGGAAGCTCAACCGCTGAGCCACCCAGGCATCCCGCCAAGACTGAGTTTTTATTTGGGATTTGCATTTACTGTTCCGAATTCAATAAGTACATAGAAAATCTTCCAATTCTATAGTGAAAATGACCCGTTTTTTTAACTCTTAAATTCTGATGATACTGCAGACACTTAATAATATTGACCATTACTGGATTTAGAAATATCATGCAGAGAGGACTTCTATAGTGTAACTCTACCAGCAGATTGTTTGAAAAAAAGTTTACGGAACATCTCCTAATGCATTCATACGTAAATTTCCTCCTTTATGGCGAGGGCCATCACAAGACAGGTGAATTTAGGATCTTCTGCTTTCTAAATCTCTGCCTTTAACAATAGCTGGCAGCCACAGGAGTTTTTGTTGGGGATTATTCAAATCCTATCAAAATCCCTAGTGAATTATGTTCTTAAACCCACTGATTTCTGTTGGAGATGGTGGGGGATGGATAGAGGGATAGCTTAGCATGAGCCTCAAGAGATGAAGCTAAGTGGTGGGTTCACAGTAACATCTGGGGATGATGTATAGAAAAAGATTTATACTGGTCTTTCTTTCATTTTGTCTTTACTATTTCATAATAGTATGTCTGTTCTGCCTCAAGTTTAATGGTATAATATGAACAGAAAATAAAATACAAACCTCCCTTATAAAGATATAGTCCCTTCAAAATAAGGCACACCTGTTATTGTTTTACTCACACTTTCGGGTTATACCACTTGTTATGTCTTTTAAGGAAGTCTCTGTTTCCAAAGGAAAATAAAGTCTTACATTGTTTCTCAGAATTCAAACTCCAGAAACCTCCATTTATTTAGTTGTCTGTTTTAAGAATTATTGAACGCTTTAAGCAATTAATCCCTGCACTTTGTCACTGTCCCACTGTTTAGTTAACCTTTCCCAGTCATAGATGGATAACATGTCCATACCAGCTGTCCACACTGTGCTACCATAGAGGCTTGCTTGCCTCTGTTTTTAAATCTCCTATTGCATTCCAAGCCTGTTTGCTATGACATTTGTTAGAAGAATGTCAGTGGTATCATGGTACTCATTTCTCCATCCTGCAGTATAATCAAGAGCTAAGTGTGCCTTGATTTAAAAAATTATCCAACATTACACAGAACATGTAATGTTTGAATTGGTTGGTACACTGCCTGAAAAAAAGTGGGTAATGTTCCAATAACTAAATATCCATAATATTCTTCAGGCTATATATGAAACATATAAAATCTATAGGGATATATGTAACTGTGGATGGTGCTGAGAGGGGACTAGAGATACTAGGGTTCCTGAGATCTTAAAGGTCACCAAAAGCACTTGGTGGCCAAAATAGATGAAAACAAATTCAGTAGTTTATTACCTTCCTCTACTAATGATTCAACAATTCTATCCATCTGCTATCAATTTGTTGGCAAAAATGATAACAACTCCTCTCCTACACAGATTTGGAATGAAACATCTGGTGGGGAAATTCTATAGGAATGGGCAAGGGGCTGTGCTTGCATTTGGCAGATGAATCATTATTGTTGTCAGCTTGGATGATCCTACCTTCTCTGCATCTTTTCTTAGGTTCTAGCTACTTGTAAAATGCCAAACATAATTTGGAAAGCATGGTTATCACACCTATTCTTCCTTTGTATGTATATAAGGAGCACATGGTTACAGCAGGCATAAAACAACGAGAAATGCAAAACCTTCTGGTAAGTTTGTGGTTTTTAAAAAAAATTTAAGTTTCCCTGCATAGCAATGGTATTATTTTTATTAGAGAAAATATGCTCAAAAGTAGTAAAGCAATAACCATCACTCCCTACTATGTCACACATTTACTTCTCGAAGACACAGGAAAATGACAGGTAAAATATTATTTCAGGGGCAGCCCGGGTGGCTCAGATGTTTAGCGCCGCCTTCAGCCCATGGCCTAATCCTGGAAACCCGGGATCGAGTCCCATGTTGGGCTCCCTGCATAGAGCCTGCTTCTTCTTCTGCCTGTGTCTCTGCCTCTCTCTCTCTCTCTCTCGAATGAATAAAATCTTTTAAAAATATATTATTTCAGAACAAGTTTTAGAATTTTACTATATGTATAATTTTTTAAAAATACTTTATTTATTTATTTATTTATTTGATATATATAGACAGAGCACAAGCAGGAGTGGCAAAGGGAGAGGGAGAAGCAGGACCCTTGCTGAGCAGGGAGCCCAACTGGGGGTGGGGTGGTCGGCTGGATCCCAGGACCTTGAGATTATGACCTGAGCTGAAGGCAGACACTTAACCCAAGGGCCGCTGTAAACTAAAAGTTTTTAAAATCTTTTAGAGGTGTTGGGCTATCTCAGTCAGTGGAATGTGCAACTTTTGATCTCGGGGTTCTAAGTTTGTGCCCCATATTGGTAAAGAGATTACTTAAAAATATAATAAACTTTTAAACTTTATTACTCTAAAAAGAATAGTAAAGTTTTTAAAGCTAGAGAAAATGATAACTATTATTGATTACATTTTGTTTGTGGCCTCTGGTTATCTTTGTCCTCAACTATTTTATCTTAGAGTACCTCTATTTTGTCATACACCATAGCAATGTACACATTTTCCCTATTTCTGAAAGCTGATTGACGGCAGTAATGTTATCAAGTCTACTTTTGACTCAGGCAATCTGCTCAGCTGTAGTGTCTAACTGGTGCCTTCCCTGCAGGGGTAAATTCCATTTTCCAAAGTATACTCTCTCTATGTCTAGTTACCTCACCTGGTCAGAGGAGTAATAAAGACAAGATAGTTTTCTGTTATTTCTAGTCTGTTCCACAGCCCAAAATTTCACTGCTAGCACACACAGTTATTCTCTAGGTTGGCATTTCTCAAAAGTATGTTCCACAGAAGTATGGAAAGAGATATCAACAAATGTCCCATGAAAAAAAGATTTGCATGGTCAAATATAGGGTATAGGTTACATATTTTTAAAAAGATGCTATATTTTAAAGCAGGGGTAGCCAAACTACTGCCCACAGGCCAACCCTGACAAACCACCTGTTGATGTAGAGCCTGTGTGCAAAAAATGGCTTTTACATTTTTAAGCGGTGGAAAAATCAAAAAGAAAAATATTTTTGTGACATATTATGTATGAAATATATGACTTATAATATATGAGAATATATAAAATAATACAACATTTTATAAAGATTTGAAATGCAAAATTTCAATGTCTATAAACAAAATATGAATGGGGCAAAACATACACATTTATGTATTTTCTTTTCTTTTTTTTTTTTTGAATTGTTTATGTATTTTCTATGGCAACTTTACTATGGCAATAGAAAATCTGGGTGGGGGCAGCCCCGGTGGCGCAGCGGTTTAGCGCCGCCTGCAGCCCGGGGTGTGATCCTGGAGACCCGGGATCGAGTCCCATGTCGGGCTCCCTGCATGGAGCCTGCCTCTCTCTCTCTGTGTCTCTCATGAATAAATAAAATCTTTTTAAAAAAAAAAGAAAAAGAAAAAGAAAATCTGGGTGGTTGTGGCAGACATCAAATTGTCCCCAAAGCTCAACATACTTACTATTTGGCTCTTCACAGAAAAAGTTTGCCAGCCCTCTTGTAAACTATTTTCCTTTTTTTTCTTCTCTAAAGATTTATTTATTTATTCAGAGAGAGCGAAAGAGAGGCAGAAACACAGGCAGAGAGAGACGCAGGCTCCATACAGGGAGCCCGACATGGGACTCGATCCCCCGTCTCCAGGATCACACCCTGGGCTGCAGGCGGCGCCAAACCACTGCACCACCAGGGCTGCCCCTGTAAACTATTTTCCAAACTTAATGACCATGGAACCCTACCTTCCTCAGTTTTCTGGGGAACACCAATTAACACTTGGAAACATACTAATATTCTAAGAAAACAGTTTGGAAAGTGATGACTTAACAATAAGTCAGTGGATCTCAAAAGAATGAATAAAAGAGCATGAACATCTGGGAAAAAATTGACTGTAATCTACTACAGAGTCGGCTACTCCGCTAAACATTTTACATGGATTAAGTAATTTAATCCTTATTATAAAAACCCTATGAATTTGTGAAAGGAGGTATCTAATAGGCAGTTATATTGATGGGCATGGAGCCAGGCCCTGAATTATAAATAGATGTGGAAATGATGAGCATAGAAGGTAGGTGAAACAAAAGGAGTGCATGAAACCACCACGATTAGAAGAGAGGCACATAGCACTGTTGTAATAAAAGTCTGTAAAGAACTGAGGAGAGAATAGTCTTAGGAGTAGAAGAAAACAAGGAGACAATGTATCTTGAAAGCTAAAGAAAGTGAATTTCAAGAAATAAGTGATCAAATACTTTGAAGGGTTTATAGACAAAGTCAAAACAAAGAATGCAAAATTTCCATTTGGTTTAGCTTTTAGAAGGTTTCCAGTTATGATGGAAAAGTAGTTTCAGGGCCGGTAGCACAAGCCATATTGGAAAAGGTTGAGGAAACACACACAGTGATATACTGTTCAGCCATGAAAAAGGAATGAAACCTTGCCATTTGCAACAATATGAATGTACTTTGAAGATACTATGCTAAGTGAAAGAAGTCAGAGAAAGACAAATATTGTATGATTTTCACCTGTATGTATAATCTAAAATATCAAAACAAATGAACAAACAAAACAAAATATATAGAGATAACAGATTGGCAGTAACCAGAGAGGAAGGGGGGGTGAAAGGTGGGCAAATGAGTGAAGGGATTATATGTGTGTTTGTATGTCTCTCTGCATGTGTTTATATAGATACACACATACACAATATTTTCTTTATCCATTAACCCATTAAGGAACATTTAGGTTGTTACCATTACTTGGTTATTGTAAATAATGCTACAATAAACATACCTCTTTTTAATATATCTTTTCCAATCAGCATTTTTTTTGAATTCTTTGAATAAATACCCACAGGAGGAAGGGCTGGTTCATATGGTAGTTCTATTCTTAATTTTTTCATTAATCTCTATACTGCTTTCTCTAGTGGCTGTACCCATTCTACATTCCCACCAAGAGTACATGAGACATCCTTTTTCTCCACATCCTCGTCAATGCTTGTTATTTCTAGTCTTTTTGATATCAGTGATAATAGCCATTCTAACTGGTATGAGGCAATACTGCATTACAGATTTAATTTGCAATTCCCTAATTATTAGTGATGCTGAACAACTTTTCATGTCCCTGTTGGCCATCTGTGTCTTCTTTGAAAAATACCTTTTTAGGGGGGAGGGGCAAGATGGCGGAAGAGTAGGGTCTCCAAGTCACCTGTCCTCAACAAATTACCCAGAAAACCATCCAATCATCCTGAAAATCTACGAATTCGGCCTGAGATTTAAAGAGAGACCAGCCGGAACGCTACAGTGAGAAGAGTTCGCGCTTCTATCAAGGTAGGAAGACGGGAAAAAGAAATAAAGGAACAAAAGGCCTCCAAGGGGGAGGGGCCCGCGAGGAGCCGGGCTGAGGCCGGGGCGAGTGTCCCCAGGACAGGAGAGCCCCGTCCCGGAGGAGCAGGAGCTGCACCAACCTTCCCCGCGGAAAGAGGCTCCCCGGGAATTGGAGCAGGATCCCCAGAAAGGTGGGGATGCCCTCGGGCTCCCTGGGACAGTAACAGAGGAACTGCGGCCCGGGAGAGTGCGCCGAGCTCCCTAAAGGCTGCAGCGCTCGGCGGGACCGGAGCAGCCGGAGGGGCTCGGGCGGCGGCTCCGCGGAGGGGGCTGCGCGGCTCCGGGAACAGCTCAGCGGCGGCGGCTCGGGCGGAGGAAGAAGCTCCGCGGAGGGGGCTGCGCGGCTCCGGGAACAGCTCAGCGGCGGCGGCTCGGGCGGAGGAAGAAGCTCCGCGGAGGGGGCGGCGCGGCTCCGGGAACAGCTCGGAGGGGCTCGGGCGGCGGCTCCGCGGAGGGGACTGCGGGGCGGGAGCGGGAATCCAACAGGGCAGGCTCCGGAGCACAGGGCGCCGGGACACAGCCTAGGATCCGGCCTCCCCCGGGACAGGCAGAGGCCGGGAGGGCCCAGGACAGCAAGGACGCTCCTGCCCGAGCTGAGCAGATCAGCAGCCCCGCCCCGGAGCCCCCAAGCCCTGCAGACAGAGAGCCCCGGAGCTACTGCGGGAGCTGACTCCAGGGTCCCAGAGCTGCCCTCGCCACTATGGCTTCCTCCCGGGGCCTCACGGGGTGAACAACCCCCACTGAGCCCTGCACCAGGCAGGGGCAGAGCAGCTCCCCCAAGTGCTAACACCTGAGAATCAGCACAGCAGGCCCCTCCCCCAGAAGACCAGCGAGACGGACCAGTTCCAAGGGAAGTCAAGGGACTTAAAGTACACAGAATCAGAAGATACTCCCCGTGGTTTTTGTTTTTGGTTTTTTTTGTTTTTGGTTTTGGTTTTTTTGTGTTTTTTTTTTTTTGTTTGTTTTGTTTTGTGCTTTTTTTTTTCTTTCTTCTTGATTTCTGATTGCTTACCCCGCCCCACCCCCCCTTTTTTCTTTTATCTCCTTTCTTTTTCTTTCTTTTTCTTCTCTTTTTCCCCTTTTTTCTTCTTTCTCTTTTTTCTTTTTCTCTTTTCTTTCCTTCTCTCTCTTTTTCTCCTTTTCCCAATACAACTTGTTTTTGGCCACTCTGCACTGAGCAAAATGACTAGAAGGAAAACCTCACCTCAAAAAAAAAGAATCAGAAACAGCCCTCTCTCCCACAGAGTTGCAAAATATGGATTACAATTCAATGTCAGAAAGCCAATTCAGAAGCACTATTTTACAATTACTGGTGGCTCTAGAAAAAACCATAAAGGACTCAAGAGACTTCATGACTGCAGAATTTAGATCCAATCAGACAGAAATTAAAAATCAATTAAATGAGATGCAATCCAAGCTAGAAGTCCTAACGACGAGGGTTAACGAGGTGGAAGAACGAGTGAGTGACATAGAAGACAAGTTGATGGCAAAGAGGGAAACTGAGGAAAAAAGAGACAAACAATTAAAAGACCATGAGGATAGATTAAGGCAAATAAATGACAGCCTGAGGAAGAAAAACCTACGTTTAATTGGGGTTCCTGAGGGCGCCGAAAGGGACAGAGGGCCAGAATATGTATTTGAACAAATCCTAGCTGAAAACTTTCCGAATCTGGGAAGGGAAACAGGCATTCAGATCCAGGAAAGAGAGAGATCCCCCCCCTAAAATCAACAAAAACCGTTCAACACCTCGACATTTAATAGTGAAGCTTGCAAATTCCAAAGATAAGGAGAAGATCCTTAAAGCAACAAGAGAAAAAAAGTCCCTGACTTTTATGGGGAGGAATATTAGGGTAACAGCAGACCTCTCCACAGAGACCTGGCAGGCCAGAAAGGGCTGGCAGGATATATTCAGGGTCCTAAATGAAAAGAACATGCAACCAAGAATACTTTATCCAGCAAGGCTTTCATTCAAAATGGAAGGAGAGATAAAGAGCTTCCAAGACAGGCAGGAACTGAAAGAATATGTAACCTCCAAACCAGCTCTGCAAGAAATTTTAAGGGGGACTCTTAAAATTCCCCTTTAAGAAGAAGTTCAGTGGAACAATCCACAAAAACAAGGACTGAATAGATATGATGACACTAAACTCATATCTATCAATAGTAACTCTGAACGTGAACGGGCTTAATGACCCCATCAAAAGGCGCAGGGTTTCAGACTGGATAAAAAAGCAGGACCCATCTATTTGCTGTCTACAAGAGACTCATTTTAGACAGAAGGACACATACAACCTGAAAATAAGAGGTTGGAGAACCATTTACCATTCAAATGGTCCTCAAAAGAAAGCAGGGGTTGCCATCCTTATATCAGATAAATTAAAATTTACCCCAAAGACTATAGTGAGAGATGAAGAGGGACACTATCTCATACTCAAAGGATCTATCCAACAAGAGGACTTAACAATCCTCAATATATATGCCCCGAATGTGGGAGCTGCCAAATATTTAAACCAATTAATAACCAAACTCAAGAACACTTATACTTGGTGACTTCAATCTAGCTCTTTCTACCCTGGATAGGTCTTCTAAGCACAACATATCCAAAGAAACGAGAGCTTTAAATGATACACTGGACCAGATGGATTTCACAGATATCTACAGAACTTTACATCCAAACTCAACTGAATACACATTCTTCTCAAGTGCACATGGAACTTTCTCCAGAATAGACCACATACTGGGTCACAAATCGGGTCTGAACCGATACCAAAAGATCGGAATAGTCCCCTGTATATTCTCAGACCATAATGCCTTGAAATTAGAACTTAATCACAACAAGAAGTATGGAAGGACCACAAACACGTGGAGGTTAAGGACCATCCTGCTAAAAGATGAAAAGGTCAACCAGGAAATTAAGGAAGAATTGAGAAGATTCATGGAAACTAATGACAATGAAGATACAACCGTTCAAAATCTTTGGGATGCAGCAAAAGCAGTCCTGAGGGGGAAATACATCGCAATACAAGCATCCATTCAAAAACTGGACATATCTCAAATTCAAAAGCTCACCTTACACATAAAGGAACTAGAGAAAAAGCAACAAATAGACCCCACCCCCAGCAGAAGAAGACAGTTAATTAAAATTCGAGTAGAACTCAATGATATCGAGACCAAAAGAACTGTGGAACAGATCAACAGAACCAGGAGTTGGTTCTTTGAAAGAATTAATAAGATAGATAAACCATTAGCCAACCTTATTAAAAAGAAGAGAGAGAAGACTCAAATTAATAAAATCATGAATGAGAAAGGAGAGATCACTACCAACACCAAGGAAATACAAACGATTTTAAAAACATATTATGAACAGCTGTACGCCAATAAATTAGGAAATCTAGAAGAAATGGACGCATTCCTGGAAAGCCACAAACTACCAAAACTGGAGCAGGAAGAAATAGAAAACCTGAACAGGCCAATAACCAGGGAGGAAATTGAAGCAGTCATCAAAAACCTCCCAAGACACAAGAGTCCAGGGCCAGATGGCTTCCCAGGGGAATTCTATCAAACGTTTAAAGAAGAAATCATACCTATTCTACTAAAGCTGTTTGGAAAGATAGAAAGAGATGGAGTACTTCCAAATTCGTTCTACGAGGCCAGCATCACCTTAATTCCGAAACCAGACAAAGACCCCACCAAAAAGGAGAATTACAGACCAATATCCCTGATGAACATGGATGCAAAAATTCTCAACAAGATACTAGCCAATAGGATCCAACAACACATTAAGAAAATTATTCACCATGACCAAGTAGGATTTATCCCTGGGACACAAGGCTGGTTCAACACTTGTAAAACCATCAATGTGATTCATCATATCAGCAAGAGAAAAACCAAGAACCATATGATACTCTCATTAGATGCAGAGAAAGCATTTGACAAAATACAGCATCCATTCCTGATCAAAAACCCTTCAGAGTGTTGGGATAGAGGGAACTTTCCTCGACATCTTTAAAGCCATCTACGAAAAGCCCACAGCAAATATCATTCTCAATGGGGAAGCACTGGGAGCCTTTCCCCTAAGATCAGGAACAAGACAGGGATGTCCACTCTCACCACTGCTGTTCAACATAGTTCTGGAAGTCCTCGCCTCAGCAATCAGACAACATAAAGACATTAAAGGCATTCAAATTGGCAAAGAAGAAGTCAAACTCTCCCTCTTCACCGATGACATGATACTCTACATAGAAAACCCAAAAGCCTCCACCCCAAGATTGCTAGAACTCATACAGCAATTTGGTAGCATGGCAGGATACAAAATCAATGCCCAGAAATCAATGGCATTTCTATACACTAACAATGAGACTGAAGAAAGAGAAATTAAGGAGTCAATCCCATTTACAATTGCACCCAAAAGCATAAGATACCTAGGAATAAACCTAACCAAAGAGGTAAAAGATCTATACCCTAAAAACTATAGAACATTCTGAAAGAAATTGAGGAAGACACAAAGAGATGGAAAAATATTCCATGCTCATGGATTGGCAGAATTAATATTGTAAAAATGTCAATGTTACCCAGGGCAATTTATACATTTAATGCAATCCCTATCAAAATACCATGGACTTTCTTCAGAGAGTTAGAACAAATTATTTTAAGATTTGTGTGGAATCAGAAAAGACCCCGAATAGCCAGGGGAATTTTAAAAAAGAAAACCATAGCTGGGGGCATTACAATGCCAGATTTCAGGTTGTACTACAAAGCTGTGGTCATCAAGACAGTGTGGTACTGGCACAAAAACAGACACATAGATCAATGGAACAGAATAGAGAACCCAGAAGTGGACCCTGAAATGTACGGTCATCTAATATTCGATAAAGGAGGAAAGACTATCCATTGGAAGAAAGACAGTCTCTTCAATAAATGGTGCTGGGAAAATTGGACATCCACATGCAGAAGAATGAAACTGGACCACTCTCTTTCACCATACACAAAGATAAACTCAAAATGGATGAGAGATCTAAATGTGAGACAAGATTCCATCAAAATCCTAGAGGAGAACACAGGCAACACCCTTTTTGAACTCGGCCACAGTAATTTCTTGCAAGATACATCCACAAAGGCAAAAGAAACAAAAGCAAAAATGAACTATTGGGACTTCATCAAGATAAGAAGCTTTTGCACAGCAAAGGATACAGTCAACAAAACTAAAAGACAACCTACAGAATGGGAGAAGATATTTGCAAATGACATATCAGATAAAGGGCTAGTTTCCAAAGTCTATAAAGAACTTATTAAACTCAACACCAAAGAAACAAACAATCCAATCATGAAATGGGCAAAAGACATGAAGAGAAATCTCACAGAGGAAGACATGGACATGGCCAACATGCACATGAGAAAATGCTCTGCATCACTTGCCATCAGGGAAATACAAATCAAAACCACAATGAGATACCACCTCACACCAGTGAGAATGGGGAAAATTAACAAGGCAGGAAACAACAAATGTTGAAGAGGATGCGGAGAAAAGGGAACCCTCTTACACTGTTGGTGGGAATGTGAACTGGTGCAGCCACTCTGGAAAACTGTGTGGAGGTTCCTCAAAGAGTGAAAAATAGACCTGCCCTACGACCCAGCAATTGCACTGTTGGGGATTTACCCCAAAGATTCAGATGCAATGAAACGTCGGGACACCTGCACCCCGATGTTTCTATCAGCAATGGCCACAATAGCCAAACTGTGGAAGGAGCCTCGGTGTCCATCGAAAGATGAATGGATAAAGAAGCTGTGGTTTATGTATACAATGGAATATTACTCAGCAATTAGAAACGACAAATACCCACCATTTGCTTCAACGTGGATGGAACTGGAGGGTATTATGCTGAGTGAAATAAGTCAATCGGAGAAGGACAAACAGTGTATGTTCTCATTCATTTGGGGAATATGAATAATAGTGAAAGGGAATATAAAGGAAGGGAGAAGAAATGTTGGGAAATATCAGGAAGGGAGACAGAACATAAAGACTCCTAACTCGGGGAAACGAACTAGGGGTGGTGGAAGGGGAGGAGGGCGGGTGTTGGAGGGGAATGGGTGACGGGCACTGAGGTGGACACTTGACGGGATGAGCACTGGGTGTTTTTCTGTATTTTGGTAAATTGAACACCAATAAAAATTAATTAAAAAAAAAAAAAAAGAAAAATACCTTTTTAGAAACTCTGTCCATTTTTAATTGGGTTGGTTTTTGTTGGTGTTGTGATGTGTTGTACAAGTTCTTTATATATTTTAGATATTAATCCCTTGCTGGATATATGATTTGCAAAATTCTTTTCCCATTCAGTAGGTTTCCTGTTTTGATGATGACTTCTTTCACTGTGCAGCTTTGTAGTTTTGATATAATCCATTTATTTTTTTTTTGTTTCCCTTGCCTCTGGAGTCAGATCCACAAAAAAGCACTAAGACCAATATCAACAGTTATCACCTATGTTTTATTCCAGCTATTTTATGTTTTGAGGTCTAACATTCAAGACTTTAATCCATTTTGAGTTAATTTTTGTATATGGTATAAAATAGTGGTCTAGTTTCACTCTTTTGCATATGTCTGTCCAGTTTTCCCAATGACATTTATTGAAAAGACTGTCCTTTCTCCATTATGTGTTCTTGGCTCCTTTCTTGTAAATTAGTTGTCTGTATGTATTTGAGTTTAGTTCTGGGATCTCAATTCTTTTTTTTTTTTTTTTAAGATTTTATTTATTTATTCATGAGAGAGAGAGAGAGAGAGAGAGAGGCAGAGACACAGGTAGACAGAGAAGCAGGCTGCATGCAAGGAGCCTGATGTAGGACTTGAACCTGGGAATCCAGGATCACACATTGAGCCAAAGGCAGGCACTCAACCGCTGAGCCACCCAGGCGTCCCTGGGATCTCAATTCTGTTCTATTGATTTGTGTACTTGTTTTTATCCCCAATATCACACTATTTTGATTACTATAGCTTTGTAGTATAGTTAAAAACCAGAGAGAGCACGATTTCTTCAGTTTTACTATTCTTTCTCAAGCTTGCTTTGATGATTTAGGATCTTTTGTGTTTCCAAATTTTAGGATTACTTATTTTATTTTTTTTAAAAATATTTTATTTATTTATTAATGAGAGACACAGAGAGAGAGGCACAGACACAGGCAGAGGGAGAAGCAGGCTCCATGCAGGGAGCCTAACATGGGACTCAATCCCGGGTCTCCAGGACCAGGCCCTGGGCTGAAGGCAGCGCTAAACCCCTAAGTCACCCGGGCCGCTCAAGGATTACTTATTATAGTTCTGTGGAAAATGCCCTTGGAATTTACATAGGGATTACACTGAATCTATAGATTCCTTTGGGTAGTATGGACATTTTAACAATATTCCTGTAATCTAGAAGCATGGAATATCTATTACTCGTGTCTTCTTCAATCTCTTTCATCAGTATCTTATAGTTTCACTGTACAGATCTTTCACCTCCTTGGTTAAATTTTCCTTGGGTATTTTATTCTTTTTGATGTAACTGTAAATAGGATTGCTTTCCTAATTTCCTGTTAATTCACTATTCGTGTATAGAAATGCCACTGATTTCTGTATATTGATTTTGTATACTGCTACCTTGCTGAATTAATTTATTGATTTTAACAGTTGTTTGGTGAAGTCTTTGGGTTTTTAATATATAATATTATGTCATCTGCAAATAGTCACAGTTTTACTTTTTCCTCTCAGATTTGGATCCATTTTATTTCTTTTTAAGCCTAATTGGTAACAGCTACGATTTCCAATACTATGCTGAATAAAAGTGGTTAAGAGTGGACATTCTTGTCTTGTTCCAGATCTGAGAAGAAAAGTGTTCAGTTATTTACCAGAGTTTGATGTTAGCTGTTGGTCACATGTGGCCTTTATTATGTTGATATACATTCACTTGATACAGTTTGTTGAATTTTTACCATAAATGGATGTTGAATTTTTGTCAAATGTTTTTTCTGTATCTACTGAGATGATCACATGATATTTTCTCTTCATTTTGTTACTGTGGTGTATCAAGTTGATTGACTTGTGGCTACCGAACCATCCTTACATCCCTGTAATAAATCCCACTTGATTATGGCATACCTACTGATATAATAGTTGATCCAATGTGTGGAACAGGAGCAATACCAACAGAGGGGGCTACTGAATGGTCTTACTGTTATCATACTGCTGGTGATAATAATCCGTTGGCTGTGAATAGAGCAGCAAATAACATCTCATCTTTATTGACTAAGAGCCAAATTAAAGAAGGCAAAATGTCCTGGGGCTTGCCCATAGATGCTGTTCAGTGGGATATCTGCAATCTGCCATTGAGAACTGGCTCCGTGGACATTATTGTAACAGACATGCCATTTGGAAAAAGGATGGGCTCCAAAAAGAGAAACTGGAACCTTTACCCAGCTTGCCTACGGGAGATGAGCCGTGTCTGTAGACCAGGGACAGGCCGAGCTGCACTACTTACTCAGGACAAGTAATGCTTTGCCAAGGCATTATCTGGAATGCTTTTTTTTTTTTTTTTTTTTGGTATTGGATTTTATAGTTACATTTCATAAAGATGTTATTTCTATCAACAGGGAATACTGTCCCTTTTAAATATTTTTCAAAGTTGTTAATTTTTACTACAATAATTATTGATACATTTAAACCACATGAACAAAAACTTGGGAAGACTCAGTAATTTTAAGAAGATAAAATGGGGGGGGGGGGGGAAGAAGGAAAAAAAAGAAGATAAAATGGGTCCAGAGAACAAAAAGCTTCAGAACCACAGCCTTAGTGAAAACAATGGGTCCAGATGCTTTGGTTGGGAGGAGGAGAGGAGTATAAGGAGATCGAGGACAAATCTTAGACATCTTTTTAATATCTTCATTGACAAATAGGTGGTAATTTTTTTTTGAGCGTTAAGGTTAATAAGGTCTTTTCAGAGATGCAGCCTGTGAAGAACCCCCAACACTACATAGATAGTGAACAACAAACAGCAGAAGGAAGTCTTGACTCAAGTGAAGAAGATAGAAAAATATTTACATTAAAGAAAGAGTTCAGAATGAAGTAATATTTACAGGATGCTAAAAAATTAATCTTCAGCCATAATAAGGCCTCTTCAAGCTCCCAAAACCTTTGCTTTCTTCTCCTTTCGTCTTTGTTCATGTTGCTTCCGTTGTGCTTCCCGAGTCTGGAGAGGAGGTTGTTTATAAGCTTTCTTGTGGAAGCTAACTCTGTTGGCATGTTGCTTGAGAGAACTATTTTCTTTAGGTTGACCCCATGGTTTCAGTTTGCCTTTGTGTGGCTCATAGTTGAGGGGACGAGACAGACTTGCTTTGAGATCCAACACCGGTTTCTTGTTGGAGACTGGAGTCTGTGCTGCCTCAGTTGTCAATTTGAATGGGGTAACAACAGAAGCAGAATTCCCCTTTGCGGTCTTTAACTTGCATGTCCCGAGCACAGCCTGGCCTTTTGGGGTACTCCCACATACGGTCACATGTGGAGACTTTCTGGCTGGAGTCTTGGTCAGGGAACGCTTATGTTCATTATCTTTGGTAGCAGCTGAAAACCTGACGTTCATCTTAGTTGCTGATAGAATGGAACACCTGGCAGACCCCTTCCCACACAAGGTGCTCTGGCCTGTAGGGCCCAGGGGCTGGCCCTGTGAGTGGCGCTGGCTGGAGGGAGTTCGAGCTTCAGGGAGCCTTCCCCGGAGAGGAACTGGAGTCACTACCACTTCTTCTTTGTGTGTGTGTGTGTGTTCCAATAAAATTTATTTACAAAAACAGGCAGTAGGACAGATTGGGCCAAAGGACTGTAATTTGCCAACCTCTGTCCATGTCCTTGATGACACTTAGTAAATGATCTAGTTGATTGAGGGGACTGTGGTCCATTTTGCACCACTGTGAACTGGAAACCTCTAAGGTCTGCTGCTTTGCTGAGTCGTACATGGGTGTAGAACAGGACAGTATGTATGGGAACTGCCAACCAGGTGGTGGGTGCAGGGCAGAATGTGAGGAGGACACTGGAATAGGCTGAGCCTCCTTCTTCCTAAGCAACATCAACAGATCTAATCCTGATCAGGCCCAACCCTCCTACCCCATACACACATGGTCCATGGGTGGGCACTGTCCGTACGGGACCCTTACGAGCCCTTATGCTGTGGTCTGACCACCAGCCCTTCCCTGGTGATGGCCCAATTGTAGCTCTTCGGCGGCGAGTCCAATGCTTCTTCCACCCATGCCTCCAGGTTCTCTCGGGTTCATAATAGTTTTTAAAAATTCTTTGCATTTCTGTGGTGTCAGTTTAACTTTTCCTCTATCATTTCTGATTTTATTAAAGCTTGTCTTTTCTTGATTAGTGTAGCCAAAGGTGTGTCAATTTTGTTTATCTTTCAAAGAACCACCTCATAATTTCACTGATCTTTTTGTTCATTTTGGTCTCTATTTCATGCATTTCTGTCTGATCTTTATTATTTCCTTCCTTTCACTGACTTTAGACTTCATTTGTTCTTTTTTTTTTTTAAAGATTGATTGATTGGTTTATGACAAAGAGAGAGAGAGAGAGAGAGAGAGAGAGAGAGAGAGGCAGAGACACAGGAGGAGGGAGAAGCAGGCTCCATGCTGGGAGCCCGACGTGGGACTCGATCCTGGGACTCCAGGATCATGCCCTGGGCCAAAGGCAGGCGCTAAACAGCTGAGCCACCCAGGGATCTCCCAGACTTCATTTGTTCTTTTTCTTCCTAGGTGTAGAGTTAGATTGTTTGATATTTATCCTGTTTCTTGTTAGATTGTTTGATATTTATCCTGTTTCTTGCTATGATCTTCTTTATAAGAACCACTTCTGCTGCATTTCAAAGATTTTTATATGTTGTTTTTATATTTTCATTTGTCTCTAGCTATTTTTTATTTCTTTGATTTCTTTGGTGACCCATCAGTAGTTCAGTAGAATGTTGTTTAATCTCCACATTTCTGTGTTTTTTTTCTGCGTTTCTTCTTGTAATTGGTTTCTAGATTCACACCATTTTGTTCAGAGAAGATTCTAATTTTAATCTTTTGGGATTTATTGAGACTTGTTCTGTGGCCTAACATGTGATCTATCTTGGAGAATGTTCCACATGTACCTGAGAAAAATATGCCTTCTGTTGTTTTGGGATAGAATGTTCTGTATATATCTATTAGTCCCTTTGGTCTAATGTGTCATTTATGGCCAATGATTCTCTTTAATCAAATTTGTTTGAATGATTTACCCACTGATCTAAGGGAGTGTTAAAGTCCTCTACTGTTGTATTGCTGTCAGTTTCTCCCCTTTGGTCCCTTAATATTTGCTTTATATATCTCGGTGTTATGTTGGATGCATATATATTTATAAATGTTATGTCTTCTTGTTGGATTGATCCCTTTATCATTATGTAATGACCATTTTGTCTATTATGACAGTCTTATTTTAAAAACTTAGTATGCTATAAGTATAGATACACCAGATTTCTTTTCATTTCCATTTGCATGGTTTCTATATCCTTTCACTTTCCGTCTCTGTGTCCTTACTTCTGAAGTGAGTCTCTTGTAGGCAGTATATAAGTATATATATGGGTCTTGTTTTAATTTATCCATTCAGCACTCAATTTCTTGACTGGAGTTTAGTCTCTTTACATTTAAAGTAATTATTGATAGGTATGTACTTACCATTTTTTAAATTGCTTTCTGTCTGTCCTTTTTCATGTACTTTCCAGTATTTATTTATGTTTTTGTTTTGTGGTTACCAAGAGGTTCACATACAGCTTCTTATGTATAGAATGAGCTATTTTGAATTGATACCAATTTAATTTTTTTTAAAGATTTTATTTATTCATGAGAGACAGAGAGAGAGAGAGAGAGAGAGAGAGAGAGAGAGGCAGAGACACAGGCAGAGGGAGAAGCAGGCTCCAGGCAGGGAGCCTAATACGGGACTCGATCCTGGGTCCCCAGGATCAGGCCCTGGGCTGAAGGCAGTGCCAAACCACTGAGCTACTCGGGCTGCCCGATAGCAACTTAATTTGAATACACTTCAAAATTTTACATTCCTGCCTTCCTGCCCAAGTAATCTATTATTTATGTTTTGTTTTATATCTTTTCATTTTAGGCATCTCTTAGTGTCTAAACTTAACTACTTATTGTAGTTTTAGTTAATTTTTCTTTTGTATTTTAACCTTCCTGTTTCATTTATAAGTGATTGGTCTACTACCTTTACTATATATTTACATTTTCCAGTGAGATTTTTATTTCCATATGTTTTCTTGTAACTAATTAGTGCTTTCCCCTCCAGTTTAGAGAGGTTCCTTTATCATTTCTTGCTAAGGTTGGTTTAGTAGTGAAGAACTCCTTTAATTTTTGTTTGGAAAACTTTTTTTTTTTTCAATTTTGTTTATTTAATAGGTAGTAATTAGTCTCAGAAATCTTTTTTTTTTTTTTTTAAATTTATGATAGTCACAGAGAGAGAGAGAGAGAGAGAGGCAGAGACACAGGCAGAGGGAGAAGCAGGCTCCATGCACGGGGAGCCCGATGTGGGATTCGATCCCGAGTCTCCAGGATTGCGCCCTGGGCCAAAGGCAGGCGCCAAACTGCTGCGCCACCCAGGGATCCCAGAAATCTTTTTCTTCATCAGATATTTGATACCTCCTTGCAAAGCTTTGGTTTTGAACTTGAAAGTGAAGCTTTACTCCAACAATATGATATTCTTGTGCATGCTGAAGTTCTTCTAAAGAAAACTGAATTCAATCCATACTTCTATGAAATCCAGTCTTGTGTCAGAAGGTACATTGTACTTTTGTACATGGCCAAACTGTGCAAGGTGTTTGCTCAGCTTACTTGAGACTGCAGTCCAGGGAATTTTTCTGACAAAAGCCACACGTTGGTTTGTACTCATGTATAGCACCAGAGAGTCCCAAGCTGCGAAAGCTGTCATCTTTAGATCTGTCTGGAAAACTCTTAATTTCTCCAAGTCTGAATGATAATCCTGCTAGGTTGAGAATTAAATTTTTTTTTTCCCTTCCACTTTCGGCCCTTTGAGTATGATGTACCACTCTCTCCTGGTTTGCAAAGTCTCTGCTGAAAAATTTGCTGATAGTCTTATGGAGTTTCCCTTGTACGTATTAACTTGTTTTTACCTTGTTGCTTTTAAGATTTACTCTTTAGCTTGTTACCATTTTAATTATAATATATCTGGTGTGGATTTCTTTGTGTTAATCTTTTCTGGAGCTCTCTGGGTTTTCTGGACCTGTATGTCTGCTTCCTTTCCAAGATTAGGTAAGTTTTTAGGCGTTATTTCTTCAAATAAGTTTTCTGGCCCTTATTCTTTCTTTTTTCTTCTGGAAGCCCTATAATGCAAATGTTATTCCACTTCACATTGTCCCCAAAATGAATTTATCTTCATTTTTAAAAATTCCTTTTTTCTTTATTTTCTTATTTTGCTGTTTTATTTAGGGAAATTCTATTGCTTTGTCTTCCAGTTTGTTAATCTAATCTTCAGGTTCATCCAGTCTGCTAGTGATCTCTTCCAATGTATTTTTGAGTTCAGTTATATTCTTCAGCTCTGTCAACTCTGTCTGAAACTTTCTTAAGTTTTCTATCTCTTATGTTAAGGATCTCACTGTGTTCATTCATTCTTCTACTGAGTTTGGTGAGTTTATGAGGATTGCTTTGAACACTTTACAAGGTGAATTGCTTATCTCCATTTCATTAATGTCTTTCTCTGATGTTTTGTCATGTTCTTTCATTTGGGACATTATTTTCTGTCTCCTCATTTTGCCTGGCTCTGTTTGTTTTTATGTGTTAGGCAAAAGAACTACCTCTCCCACTCTAAAAGGAGTCAGCCACCTTTTTAAGGAAATGGTACATGGATCCCAGAAGTGCAACCCCCTCTGACCACCAGAGCTAGGTACTCAAGGAGTGTCTCCTGTGTGGGCTGTGTAATCCCATCTGTTATGACGGGGCATATCTGTTGTGTGGGGGTTGGCAGGGCTGTCACTCAACCTGGCTGTGACACATACTTGCACCAAGTAAGTGGAGCACTGACAATGGAAAGGTAGGATGAAATCTCAAACATGGCATATGCCAATGTCCCCATTCATGGAGAAAGTCCCAACGGTTTCCTTCCTTTCCAGTAGGCGCTTTAAGATTAGTAAGTGGGACTTCTCCACATGTGGTCTATGTGCTTTTCAAATTGGTGTTTTTGCATTAGGTCACAGGGAGAATGAGTCTGTGAGTGAGCCCTCTAAGGGAGGGGGGAGTAGGGTTCTCTGTTCCCTACAGATCTATAGTTTTTCTGGGCATACTCCTTACTGTTTTTGCAAAACCTGGCATTTAGGGGTCTTATATTTAGTGTAGGATTCAAGGGTTGGCATGCCTGATGTGGAGCAGAAACTGCTCATTCACCAGGGAATAGTTCAGTATTTTTGAGATCTTTGATGATGGTGAACTGCTGCAAATGGGATGGGTCTTTTTTGGCAAGACAGTGTCTCTCCCTTTGCCTACTCATCTCAATGCTCTCTCTTTTTTGTAGCAGCTCTGCTCATCCAGTTTTCTGGTCTTTTTCAGAGAAATTATTCCATATATAGTTGCATTCTCTTTGGATCCATGGGAGGGAGTGAATTTATGAACTTCATAAGCTGCCATCTTGAACCTAAACCCTAATTATTTTATTTAAAGCAGTCTATAAGCTGGTATACATGAGTAAAGTATATTCTTAAAATCTCAGTTAAATGAAGAGTTAGTTGACATTGGAACTCCTGCTTTGATTATTTTGGAGAACAAAATAAACCTTAAGAAACTACTATAAAGAGTACAAACAACACATGTACATCTTCCATGGTTTTTTCATGATTAGAGTGATACTATTAAATTTTATAGGGATTAAAATGTAACATTATCATAGAATGTTCTTTCTTGAGTCAGATGAGGCCAAATGAAATAACTCCCTGTGAATTATATCACAGCTGACAAAGGGGCTTATTATTATCTATTGATTGGCTGGGAGTTCTGTTATCTTCCCTATGGTAGGTTTTATGACACTCTCTGCAGAGCAGTAATTCTTTTTTTTTTTAAACTTTATTTATTTATTCATGATGCACAGAGAGAGAGAGAGAGAGAGAGGCAGGCAGAGACACAGGCAGAGGGAGAAGCAGGCTCCATACAGGGAGTCCAATATGGGACTTGATCTTGGGACTCCAGGATCATGCCCTGGGGTGAAGGCAGGCGCTTAAACCACTGAGCCACCCAGGCTGCCCCTGGAGCAGTAACTCTTTTTTTTTCTTTTTTTAAGATTTTATTTATTTATTCATGAGACACAGAGAGGGGGGGGGGGGCAGAGACACAGACAGAGGGAGAAGCAGGCTCCATGCAGGGAGCCCGACATCGGACTCGATCCTGGGACTCCAGAATCACACCCTGGGCTGAAGGCAGCACTAAACCGCTAGGCCACCAGGGCTGCCCTGAAGCAGTAATTCTTAATACACCTTAGCTCTGCTACTATTCTAGCAAGCTAAGAAAATTAAAAGCTTTTTATGAAGGTAAAAACAACACAACAACAAAAAACAACAACAAAAAAAACCAACACAACATTTTATACTAATTTATAAAGCTGATTATTTGATTTGTCCAAACACACGTTTGGGTAAGAAGACTTGATTGCTTATTATACCCGAGAATTTTATCACAATGAAAACTAAGAGACTGGATTGAGTACACATCCTGAACTGGCATTTAATGTTATATTTGTAAAAGAAGAAAGGAATATCAAATTTAAAATAGTCCTATTGTAGAGCAAACATACATTTGTCTTACATAGAAGATTATGAATATAAGAAGTTGTATTTGGATGTACAAAAGAAACAAAAAGAAAGCAACGGAAAGAATAAAAGCAAGTTTCAAAAAACACCTCCGATCATCTCTGATTATGTGTGTTAGTTTTTGCAAATTTTTCTGAATTCTAGTTGCTTGTGCCAGTATACTTGAGGATACCTGCTTTAAGACTGAGGTATAGGAGAATGAGAAATTATTTGAGCATCTATTGAAAGATTGCAATTTGATGTTTTTTGGATTAAGAACATAAAATCGAAGTACTTTTTATCTATAAAAAGTCGCCATTCTATGTAAAAGATAAGTATATCAATTTACAAAGTACAGAACAAACCATTCACAGTTTGGCTTCAACCCAAATTTTCCAGCCTGATGCTTTAGATATTTGAAAATTTTCATGTTTCCCAAATATATACTTTCTTTTATGAGTACCTTTTATTTAAATCTTTTTCACTTAAAATTCAGTCTTCTAATCCATTTTGCTCCAGCTGGTTCAGCTCAGTTCAGTACACATTCATTAAATGTCTTGTAAAAGTGACAAAGGTCACAATGAGGATTAAGCCAAGATAAGGCCTCAATCTTAAAATGTTATCCTGAGAAATCTAGGTGACTAGAACTTGGGTGCATTATGAAGTTTGGTGGACTGAGCCTGGAGTGCCCTATAAACCCTTTGAGGCAATAAGGTAGGTGAAACCTTTGGCCTTTTGAACCTCTGAGGAGAATAGTATGTTGTTCTGGGTGGAAACTGGTGGCCTAATGGATTCTGCAGCCTTCTGAGGCAGTATATACTAAATAGTTAATTTATTTTTCAACTGTTTAATTTTGTTTTAAAAAGGAATTGGTTATTTCCACCTAAAAAGTTATTTGTAAATGACACTTGTAAACCTGGAAAATAATCCCTCTACTATTTGGTTGGTTAACATGTATATCAAAAAATTATTTCCCCTACATTAATAATGTCTTCCCATTAAAAGAAAAGAATCTTAAGTTGTTTAATGTAAGCATAGAAGTCTTTTAATTTGGGACTTCTGTTGTAAAACAAACATATATCATTATTCCATCAAACATACGTGTTTAAAAATTTCAGATATCAAGAGACTGAGAAGACAAGCCTTAGACTGAGAGAAAATATATACAAAAGGTACAACTGATAAAGGACTGTTACCCAGAATATACAAAAACCTCTCAAAACTCAACAATAATAAAATGAATAACCTGATTTAAAGATGGGCAAAAAACCTGGACATCTCTCCAAAAAAGACACATAAATGAAAAAAAGTTCAACATCATATATCGCTAGGAACTGCAAATTAAAACAACGAAATATCACTATACACAAATTAGAATGGCCAAAATCCAAAACACAGACATCAAATGCTGGTGAGAATAAATGACTCTCATCATTGCTGGCAATGCAAAACTGTACAGGCACTTTATAAGACAGTTTGGTGGTTTCTGCTCAAAAAACTAACTCTTACTCTTCCCATACAATCTAACAATCACACTCTTTGGTATTTACCCAAATGAACTAAAAACTTCTGTTCATGGAAACCTTATGTCCAAAAATCTGGACAGTGAAGTTTATAGCAGCCTTATTCATAATTGCCAAAAACTGGAAACAAGCAAGATATCCTTCAGTAGGCGAATGGATAAGCTATGGTACATCAAGACAATGGAATATTTTTTGGTGCTAAAAAGAAATAAGCTATAAAAGCCATAAAAAAAGATTTGAAAGAAACTCAAGTACGAATTACTAAGTGAAAGAGCCATTTTGAAAAAGATACATAGTATAAAATTCCAGCTATACAACATTTTGGAAAAGGCAAAACTATGGAGACAGTAAAAAGATAGATGGCTTCCAGGGGTTAGGGAGTGGGAGAGATAAGTGAGAGCACAGAGGATTTTTAGGGCACAAAACTTCTATATGATACTATAACGGTTGATACATGATATTATACATTTTTCAAAATCAAAAGAATGTAAAAAACTGTTAGTGAACTCTAATATAAACTACAGGCTTTGGCTAACAATGATGTAATATAGATTCACTGATTGTAATAAATATACTATCCTGGTACCTATAGTTGATAGCGGGGGATATTGTGATTATATGGGGGAAGATTGTGTATATATGGGGGATGGCAGTGTATGAGGGCTTTTTGTAATTTCTATTTGATTTTCCTATTAACCTAAAACTGCCCTATTGGGAGGGGCAAGATGTCAGAAAAGTAGGGGTCCTCAACTTACCTGGCCCCACAAACTTACTGAGATAACTGAAAGCTTGGGACAGGAAAGCCAGCCCCGGAGAAGTGGAAACTTTAAAAATCCATGCCAGAGTTTTCCCTGATGGAAAACTGCTTAGCAGAGACACTGGGCAGAATCGCTGGAGGGGCAGTGAAGCCTCAAGATTCCTAGAGTCACTATAAGAGGAGGAGCACCTAGGGGAAAGCTCACCACAAACTGCTGTCTGATCTGGTAAATGGCTGGAGTGCTGCAGCCCTCGGGGCATTTGGGAGAAGCACTGGAGGTGGCTATTACCTCATTCCCTTCAGAAGAGGCGGTCCCTGGGAGCATGGGTTCACTGGCACAGGGTCCTGGATTCCAGGACACCAAGTGGACAAAGCTGGCAATCCTGTGTTCCCCCTGGGGCAGGTGGAAGCAGGGAGAGAACAGAACATTGAGAACTCCCCTGCTGCTGGGCACCTCGCAAGCTGTGCAGACCAGTGCACCCGTGCCTGCCCCCAGGAGCATCTAGAGGCCAGTGTGGACTGGGAGCCTGTGGTTAGTTGCTAGTGGAGAGCTGACTCCAGAGTTGGAAATCTGGCTGCTGCCATTGTTGTTTTTCCTCTTTGTTTCACCCTGTACCTGGGAGAGGCAGGGCCTCTAGGGAACAAAGGCCTTGCAGGATAAACAGCTCACACTGAACCCCGGACCTGGGAAAGGGTGGGACATCTCTGCCCAGGAACAGACACCTGAGAATCAGTACAGCAGACCCCGCCCCCAGAAGACGAGCTGGAAGAACAAGGGATGAGCAAGTTTACTGACCAAGCAGCACTGGAAAGCTCCAGGACGGAGGGAAAATAGTATATAGACTAGAGGGTCCTTTTCTTTTTTTTTTTCTTTTTCCATTATGACTTGTTTTTATATCAGACTAATTATTTTCCCATACTCTTTCTCTTTTCCCACCTTAATTACAATATTTTACCAGCTCTTCATTTTTAAGCTTTTTCCTTTCTGACATTCATATTTCTAAATTACAGGTCTTAGATATGTTTTCCACTTCTGGATTCCCTTCAACATATTCAATTTAATTTTGGTAGATATACGGGATACAGGTTTTTGTTTTTTGTGACTTGTTTGGTTTACAACAGTGGAAGTCAGTACCTTCTAAAACACAACGAACATACACCCAGAACCAAGTGGAACACCATGTTGGTTCATTCTGTGAGACTATATTCTCTCTTTCTTCCCATTATACCCCTTCTTTTATCTTGTTTATGTTTTGGTGGTCAATATTGGGGCTTTATATAAGTATTGCCGGTTTATATAAATTTGGGATTGAGCATCTCTAACATACAGAACAAGATACACTCAGAACCAAGAGGATCACCCTCTAGGACCCCTCAGGTAGACAACATTCTCTCTCCACTACCATTTCTTCTTCACCATCACCCCTCCCCTCCTTTTTTTCCTCTTTGCTTTTTTATTCTCTTTTTCTTCTTTGTTTTTGGCTTTTATTTTTACTACTTTGTTTTAAAATTTGTTTTTCACTTTAGTGGTCCTTTTATTTTGTTCTCTTCTTTTATTTTCTGGTCTCTGACCTCTTCGGAATCATCTAGGGTATATTTTACTTAGGTTGTGGTTGATATTTTTGACTCAGCTTGCTCATAGAGCCACTCTGCACTGAACAAAATGACTAGAAGGAAGAATTCACGACAAAGAAAGAACCAGAATCAGAACTCTCTGCCACAGAGTTACAGAATTTGGATTTCAATAAAATGTCAGAAATTCATTTCAGAAGTACAATTATAAAGCTACTGGTGACTCTGGGGAAAAGCATAAAGGACTCTAGAGACTTTGTTCCTGCAGAATTGAGATGTAATCAGGCTGAAATTAAAAACAGATTAAATGAGATGCAATCCAAACTCGATGTTCTAACTGCTAGGGTTAATGAGGTGGAAGAGAGAGTGAGTGACATAGAAGACAAGTTGATGGAAAGGTAGGAAGCTGAGGAAAAAAGAGAAAAACAATTAAGAGCCCATGAGGAAAGGCTTACGGAAATAAATGGTAGCTTGAGAAGGAAGAATATACATCTACCTGAGATCCCAGAAAAGTCTGATAGAAAGAACTACAAAGTATCTTTGAACAAATCATAGTTGAGAACTTCCCCAAATCTGGGGAAGGAAACAGGCATTCAGATCCAAGAGATAGAGAGACCCTCCCCCCCCCCAAAAAAAAATCAAAAAAACTGTTCAACACTTTGACATTTAATAGTGAAACCTGCAAATTTCAGAGATAAAGAGAAAGTTCCTTTTTTTTAAAAAAAAGATTTTATTTATTCATGATAGACACAGAGAGAGAGAGGCAGAGGGGAGAAGCAGGTTCCATGCAGGGAGCCCGATGTGGGACTCGATCCCAGGACTCCAGGGATCATGCCTGGACCAAAGGCAGGTGCCAAACCGCTAAGCCACCCAGGGATCCCCAAGAGAAAGTTCTTAAAGCAGCAAGAGACAAGGGAATCTTAACCTTTATGGGGAGAGATGTCAGATTAACAGCAGACCTCTCTACAGAGACCTGGCAGGCCAGAGAGATGGCAGGCCAGAAAGGGCTGGCATGATATATACAGGGTACTAAATGAGAAGAACTTGCAACCAAGAAAACTTTATCCAGCAAAGCTGTCATTCAGAATAGGAGGAGAGATAAAGAGCTTCCAGGATAGGGAGAAACTGAAAGAATATGTGACTACCAAACTGGGTCTGCAATAAATATTAAGGGGGACCCTGTAAAAGAAAGGAGTCCAAACAAACAATCCACAAAAACAGGGACTGAATAGGTAATACGATGACACTATATTTATATCTTTCAATAGTTACTCTGGACATGAATGGGCTAAATGATCCCATCAAAAGACGCAGAGTACTGGACTGGATAAAACAGCAAGACCCATCTATGTACTGTCTACAAGAGACTCATTTTAGACTTAAGGACACCGCCCAGCCTGAAACTGAACGGGGTAGAAAACCACTTACCACTCAAATTGTCCTCAAAAGAGCTAGGGTAGCAATCCTCATATCAGATAAATTAAAGTTTATACCAAAGACCGTAGTAAGAGATGAAGAGGGATACTATATCATACGTAAAGGATCTATCCAACAAGAAGACCTAAAAATCATTATTTATGCCCCCAATGTGGGAGCTGCCAAGTATATCAATCAATTAATAACCAAAGTAAAGATACTTAGATAATAGTACACTAATAATAGGAGACTTCAACGTGGCACTTTCAGCAAATGACAGATCTTCTAAGCAGAACATTGCCAAAGAAACAAGGGCCTTAAATGATACACTGGACCAAATAGATTTCACAGATATATAAAGAACTTTCCATCTGAACACGACTGAATACACATTCCTCTCAGGTGCATATGGAATTTCTCCTGAATAGATCACATACTGGGTCACAAATCAGGTCTAAACTGACACCAAAACATTGGGATTGTCCCTGCATATTTTCAGACCACAGTGCTTTGAAACTAGAACTCAATCACAAGAAGAAATTTGGAAGAAACTCAAACACATAGAGATTAAAGAGCATCCTACTAAAAGATGAATGGGTCAACCAGGAAATTAGAGAAGAATTAAAAAGATTAATGGAAACTAATGAAAATGAAGACACAACCATTCAAAATCTTTGGGATACAGCAAAAGCAGTCCTAAGAGGGAAATACATCACAATACAAGCCTCCCTCAAAAAATTGGAAAAAACTCAAATACACAAGCTAATCTCGCACCTAAAGGAACCGGTGAAAGAACAACAAATAAAGTCTTGCAAGTCTTCTTCTTGCTTCTACCAAGCAGAAGAGAGATAATGAAAATTTGAGCAGAACTCAGTGAAATAGAGACTAGAAGAACTGTAGAAGAGATCAACAAAACTAGGAGTTGGTTCTTTGAAAGAATTAATAAGATAGATAAACCCCTAGCCAGCCTTATTAAAAAGAAAAGAGACTCAAATTAATAAATCATGACGAAAGAGAGATCACCACCAATACCAAGGAAATACAAATGATTTAAAAAACGTAATATGAGCAAGTGTATGCCAACAAATTAGGCAATCTAGAAATGGATGCATTTCTGGAAAACCACAAATTACCAAAACTGGAATAGGAAGGAATAGAAAAACCTGAACAGGGCAATAGCCAGCAAGGAAATTGAAGCAGTCATCAAAAACCTCCCAAGACACAAAAGTCCAGGGCCAGATGGCTTCCCAGGGGAATTCTATCAAACGTTTAAAGAATAAAAAATACCTATTCTATTGAAGCTGTTTTGTAGGGTAGAAAGGGACGGAATACTTCTAAACGCATTTTATGAGGCCAATATTACCTTGATTCCAAAACCAGACTAAGACCCCATCAAAAAGGAGAACTACAGGCTAATATCCCTGATGAACACAGATGCAAAAATTCTAAAAAAGATACTAGCCAATAGGATCCAACAGTACATTAAGATTATTCACCATGACCAAGTGGGATGTATCCCTGGGATGCAACGGTGGTTCAACACTTACAAAACAATCAACGTGATAGATCATATCAACAAGAGAAAAACAAGAACCATATAATCCTCTCAATAGATGCAGAGAAATCATTTGACAAAATACAGCATCCATTCCTGATTAAAATTCTGCCAAGTATAGGGAAACAGGGAACATTCCTCAGCATCTTAAAAGCCATTTATGAAAAGCCCACAGCGAGTATCATTCTCAATGGGGAAAAACTGATAGCCTTTCCCCTAAGATCAGGAACATGATAGGGATGTCCACTCTCATCACTGTTATTCAACACAGTACTAGAAGTCCTAGCCTTAGCAATCAGACAACAAAAAGAAATAAAAGCCATTCAAATTGACAAAGAAAAAGTCAAAATCTCCCTCTTTCGAGATGACATGATACTGTATATAGAAAACCCAAGGGGATCCCTGGGTAGCTCAGTGGTTGAGCACCTGCCTTCAGCCCGGGGCGTGATCCTGGAGACCTGGGATCGAGTCCCACATCGGGCTCCCTGCATGGAGCCTGCTTCTCCCTCTGTGTCTCTGCCTCTCTCTCTCTCTCTCTCTCTCTCTCTCTCTCTATCTCATGAATAAGTAAATTTTAAAAAATCTTAAAAAAAATAATAAAAAAAGAAAACCCAAAAGACTCCACCTTAAGATTGCTACAATTCATAAAGCAATTCAGCAATGTGGCAGGATACAAAATCAATACCAAGAAATCAGTGGCATCTCTATACACTGAATCTGAAGAAAGCAAAATTAAGGAATTGATCCTATTTACAATTGCACCAAAACTATGAGATACCTAGGAATAAACATAACCAAAGAGATAAAAGATCTGTATTCTAAAAACTACAGAACAGTTACGAAAGAAATTGACGAAGACACAAAGAGATGGAAAGCCATTCCATCTCATGGATTGGAAGAATAAACACTGTCAAAATGTCTATGCTACCCAGGGCAATGTACACATTCAATGCAATTCCTACCAAAATACCATGGACTTTCTCCACAGAGTTGGAACAAATAATCTTAAGATTTGTGTGGAATCAGAAAAGACTCCGAATAGCCAAGGGGATAATGAAAAAGAAAATCAATGCTGGGGCATTACAATGCTGGATTTCAAGCTGTATTACAAAGCTCTGATAATCAAGACTGTATGGTACTGGAACAAAAACAGACACATGGATCAATGGAACAGAATAGAGAACCCAGAAATCGGCACTCAATTCTATGGTCAACTAATAAACACAAAGCAGGAAAGAATATCCACTGGAAAAAGGACAATCTCTTCAATAAATGGTGTTGGGAAAATTGGACAGCCACATGAAGAAGAATGAAGAAACTAGACCATTGTCTTGCACCAGACAAAAAGATAAACTCAAAATGGTTGAAAGATCTAAATGTGAGACAAGAATCCATCAAAATCCTAGAGATGAACACAGGCAACAACATTTCTGAACTTGGCCACAGTAACTTCTTTCAAGATACATCTATGAAGGCAAGGAAAACAAAACCAAAAATGAACTATTGGGACTTAATCAAGATAAAAAGCTTCTGCACAGCAAAAGAAACAGTCAACAAAACTAAAAGACAGGGATCCCTGGGTGGCGCAGCGGTTTGGTGCCTGCCTTTGGCCCAGGGCGCGATCCTGGAGACCCAGGATCGAATCCCACGTCGGGCTCTCGGTGCATGGAGCCTGCTTCTCCCTCTGCCTGTGTCTCTGCCTGTTTCTCTCTCTCTCTCTGTGTGTGACTATCATAAATAAAAAAAATAATAATAAAAACATTAAAAAACAAAACAAAACAAAAAAACCCTAAAAGACAGCCTGTAGAATGGGAGAAGATATTTGCAAATGACATATCAGATAAAGGGCTAGTATTCAAAAATCTATAAAGAACTTATCAAACTCAACACCCAAGAAACCAAAAATCCAATCATGAAATGGGCAGAAGACATGAACAGGAATTTCACCAAACAAATACACATGGCCAACAAGCACATGAGAAAATGATCCACATCACTTGCCATCAGGGAAATACAAATCAAAACCACAATGAGATACCACCTCACACCAGTGAGAATGGGGAAAATTAACAAGACAGGAAACAACCAATGTTGGAAAGGATGTGGAGAAGGGGGAACCCTCTTGCATTGTTAATGGTAATGCAAACTGGTGCAGCCACTCTGGAAAACTGTGTGGAGCTTCCTCAAAGAGTTCAAAATAGGAGTACCCTAGTAGCAATTGCACTACTGGGGATTTACCTCAAAGATACAGATGTAGTGAAACGCTGGGAAACCTTATCACAATGTTCATAGCAGCAATGTCTCCAATAGCCAAACTGTGGAAGGAGCCTTGGTGTCCATCGAAACATGAATGGATAAAGAAGATGTAGTCTGGGATCCCTGGGTGGCGCAGTGGTTTAGCGCCTGCCTTTGGCCCAGGGCGCAATCCTGGAGACCCAGGATCGAATCCCACGTCAGGCTCCCGGTGCATGGAGCCTGCTTCTCCCTCTGCCTGTGTCTCTGCCTCTCTCTCTCTCTCTCTCTCTCTCTCTCTCTCTCTCTCTCTGTGACTATCATAAAAAATAAAAAATAAAAATTAAAAAAAAAGAAGATGTGGTCTATATATACAATGGAATATTACTCAGCCATCAGAAAGGATGATTACCCACCATTTGCTTTGACATGCTTAGTGAAATAAGTTAATTGGAGAAGGACAATCATATTGTTTCACTCATACGGGGAATATAAGAAATAATAAAAGGGATTGTAAGGGAAAGGAGGGGAACTGAGTGGGAAAAGTTAGAGAGGGACACAAACCACGAGAGATTCCTAACTCTGGGAAATGAACAAAGGGTTGTGGAAGGGGAAGTGGGCGGGAGGTTAGGGTAACTGGGTGCTAGGCAATGAGGAGGCCACTCGATGGGATGAGCACCAGGTGTTATACTATATGTTGGCAAATCGAACTTCAATAAAAATAAATAAATAAAACTGCCCTAAAAAATAAAATTAATTTAAAAGATATACTGAATTACTAAAGACATAGTTAAGAGTCTGTTTAGAGGACACTTAAGTCTGTCTGTCTAGAGGATGAAAAGATAAGATACAGACTGGGGGAAAATATTTGCAAACTACATATCTGACACAAGACTAATATTCAGAGTAAAGAATTATTAAAATTCAACAATAAACAAATACTCTAATTAGAAAGTGGAAAGAAAACATGAAGAGGTATTTCACTAAAAAGAATATACATGTAACAAGCACATGAAAAGACAGTCAACGTCATTGTCCTTCAGAGAGACACAAAGTAAAAACTACAATGAGATATGATTATACAATTATCAGAACTGCTGAAATAAAAATAGAGACAAAATCAAATGCTAGCAAGGATGTGGAAAGATAGGACCCCTTACACACTGTAAGAATGTAATATGGTGCTATGAGTTTGGAAAACAGTTTGGCAGTTTCTTTTTTCCTTTTTTAAGATTTCTTTACTTACTTGAGAAAGAGAGAGAGAAAGAGCATGTGTGTGTGAGACAGTGTGAGTGTGGGGAGAAAGAGAGGGAGAGAATCTTCAAACAGATTCTCCAGTGACAGGCTGTATCTCATGATCCCTGAGGTCATGACCTGAGCCAAATCCAAGAGTCAGACACTTAACTGACTGAGCCACCCAGGTGCCCCTGGTTGGACAGTTCCCTAAAATATTAAACATGCAACTACTCTACGGTCCAGCAACTGTACAACTGGGCATTAACTCCAGAAAACTGGAAATTTAAGTTACAAAAAAACATGTACACAAATGTTTGCAGCAGGGCTTTTTTGTAACAGACAAAAACGAAACAATTCTGGTGTCCTCCTTCAGGTGACTGGTTACCATAGTACAGAATATCACTCAGTAATAAAAAGGAATGAAATATAGATGGGACAATCTGGATAAATCTCCAGATAATTGTCAGAGTGAAAAAATCATCTGAAAAGATCATATACTGCATGATTCCATTTATATAATGTTCTTAAAATGATAAAAATGGAAAATAGATTAGTGGCTGCCAAGATATAAGGAAGGTAGGATGAGAGGAGTGCATATGACATAAAAGGGGATCTCTGTAGTGACAGAAATGTTCTGTATTTTTTAAAAAAGATTTTATTTATTTATTCATGATAGATTTTATTTATTTATTCATGATAGACAAAGAGAGAGGCAGAGACACAGACAGAGGGAGAAGCAGGCTCCATGCCAGGAGCCCGACGTGGGACTCGATCCCAGGACTCCAGGATCATGCCCTGGGCCAAAGGCAGGCGCCAAACCACTGAGCCACCCAGGGATCCCCCTGTATTTTGACCATATCAACGTCCATATCCTGGATGTGCTACTGTATACAGTATCTTGGTATTGCAAGATGTTACCACTGGGGAAAATGCCTGTAGAGTACAATGGGATCTCTTTGTATTATTTCTCACAACTACATGTGAATCTTAAGATAATCTATAATTATCTTAAAAGAAAAAGTTTATTAAAATAGAGATTTCGTTCGGATTAAAATGAAAAATTATTATCTTGTCCATTTTGGCTCAATATTTGAATAGCCTAAGACTAGCCTAAATCCTAAGTGCAATTCTTTTTTTTTTTTTTAAAGATGTTATTTATTTATTCATCACACACACACACACACACACACACACACACACACACACACACACAGGCAGAGACACAAGCAGAGGGAGAAGCAGGCTCCATACAGGGAGCCTAATGTGGGACTCGATCCCAGGTCTCCAGGATCACACCCTGGCTGGTGGCGGTGCTAAACCACTGAGCCACCTGGGCTGCCCCCTAAGTGCAATTCTAAGAGAATCTATTAGTGCTGGGAATCAAATGAAGTTCAAACACGAGGCAAAATTCTAATCTTATTGCAATACTGGCAATCACAAGATTAGATACAAGAGATCATTAAAGTAATGAATCCAAGAGTAGGCAGACTAAAACATAGTATACAAAAAGCCCATGGACACATTACAAGAAGAATATTAAAGTCAACCAGTTATATATATATAAAATAGGAAGAGATCTCTTGGACATGAGCTGTGGCTGGCTCTACCCTGTCACTTTATGGATTTATGGCAGTTTTCCTGTTAAGGAACCATCCCAGAAACCATGTGTGCCTTACATATTTGCCATTCCTACTATGGTATGACATAAATAAATCATGGGGCTTGGGTCAGTACAGCCAGTCTGTAAAGTGATTCATGAGGCCAGCAGTATCATCCCCTAGGACTGTGTACTTTATTACAGTAAACCTCAGAACAAGATACAATTTCCTGACTCAAGAAGCAGCCTTTAAATCAGGACACCTGGACAGCCCTGGAATCACTTAAAAAAAATACAGTAGGTCTCAATCCAGCATTGTTACTTAGTGCTGGCCTGCACTTGCCCCAGCTCTGTTCCTTTTAACATTAAATATTAAATTCAAAATGAATTCCTTTTGAGTGAATTATGGTAACAGAACTACAGAATAAATTTAAATACATCCCATCCTTATATGTTCTTTGTTCCCTGTTTTTCCTAACTTTATTTAGCCACTCAAAAAAAAAATAATATTCCTCATGTCAAATTTCCCAGTCTTTAAAACTCATAAATCAAGAAGAGCATCTTTTGGTGCCTAAAATAAAAAGCAAATGATTTTGAACCTGGTTTCCCTCTAGTCAACTCATTAAGGAGCACCATGTTAGAGCAATCTTGGAGACAAAGTCATCTGGGCATTCTTTGGGCTTGGAGACCTACTCCTGCAATCACTGTGATTTATGTAGGTATCATACATACTTTAAGCCAAGACTTGAAATAGTTCCATACTCTTGTTCAGGAAAACTGGAAATCTACACAGTTGTAAAAGTTGTTTGTTGAATTCCTACATTACATTAGGATCTAATCATGAAGTTATCTTTTTATGTACTCAAATTTTTTTAATAAAACGCTTAAAGCCACTAAAACAAACAAAATCACATTCCTAGTTATCAAAAAGAACTGCTTTTAAGCCAAAATGTGAGTTTTTAGCTAGATAATTAATATCGCTTTATGAATTTACTGAAGCCTCCAAGCCAAAGGTCCATCACATACTAATATTATTTTATACTTCTTGAAGAAACTGGAGAAAAAGTGTTGGGATTCTCCATTATGACCATAGAACTAACCCCAATACCTGATCTTTTGGGAAACAACTGATACAAATTTACTTTTATTCAATAAAGACTCACTTGATTGAACAGGTTTTGGCTCACATGCAGCCAAAAGATACACAAAGCTAGGAGGATGCCTGGGTGGCTCAGTGGTTGAGCACCTGCCTTTGGGCCAGGGTGTGATCCTAGAGTCCTGGGATCGAGTTCCACATTGGGCTCCCTGCATGGAGCCTGCTTCTCTCTGTGCCTATGTCTCTGCATCTCTCTCTCTCTGTTTCCCATGAATAAATAAATAAAATCTTAAAAAAAAAAAAAAAGACTGTTCTAGTCTAAAAAAAAAAAAAAAAAGAAAAAGAAAAAAGAAACACAAAGCTGTAGTACTTTACTACATTCCTTTGCAGTAAGAAACTGGCCAAGAGAAAAGATGGACATTAGCTCCTTAGACTCTTCACACTCAAGTCATTAAAGTAACTGGACTTACACATGCATGAGGTGTTCAAAAAATCTGAGCATGGCAACTGAGGATGAAGGCAAACTATAATAACTGAATCATAGGCCTATAAAGACAAATGCTTTCTAGTGAGTCAAAAGAGAAAAGAAATGACTAGGAATTCTCAGCAACTACAAACAAACTACGTGTTGATGACAATGGGATTGATCACATAAATCTCAAGGGACACAGATTTTTGTAAATCTTGTCATACTATGTTTTAGGGCATTTTAGGGACCCCTGGGTGGTGCAGTTGTTGAGGGTGGAAAGGACATGATCCTGGCCTGAGGATCGAATCCCACATCAGGCTTTCTCTGAGGAAACTGCTTCTCCCTCTAATACTCTGCCCCTCTCTCTGTCTTTCATGAATAAATAAATAAAATCTTTATAAAAAAAAAAGGCATTTTACATTTTTTTCCTCTTAAAAGCGGATTCTTTACCATTGACCATACGGTCCAACAAGTTTCCTAAAAAAGAATTCAGTAACAACAGTTTTTTAATTAATAAATACTAAAACTTCTATTAAAGCGTCTGTAAACAAGAGGGGCAGATATAGTTCTTCTTAATGAGCTCTGGCTCACTTCCTGCATTTGTGTCTTGCTAGAAAAGATACCCAAATCAGGAAGAGGCAGTTGGCAAATCATTTACATTGGTCATGGAGTTGTTTTTCTCTAGGAAATGCCATAAGCCTTAAGGCACAGCCTGCCAGAGAGTGTAAATAAACACTGCAGAAAAGCTTTAAAATGGATGACATTCTAAAGAATCAACACATTGGAGAGATATATGGAAAAGTAGCATGAAAAAAAATGCTCTTTTCTAGAGAAGCCTTCAATTCTTAACCTGACAACAAAAGAATACTTTTTTGGGCTCATGTGAAAACTGATACCAATCACAAAATTTATTTAGTATTCTGCAGGAAATATAGCTAAGGACCATCAAAACAGACATGGTTGAGTTTTACAGAATTCTTCTACATAGAAATTACTATATTATTTCAGTTTTTCCATTCTAGGTAATTACTTTTGATTTGGATGCATTTTACATTTACCAAGCAGTTTCAAAAAGTAAACTGTGGCACTAGTACTGGCACTAAAATATATCCTAGTATTTCAATGACATATTTCAAGAAGATACATAAGAAAATTTCCAAGAGTCTTAACTCAATTCTTTTTTTTTTTTTAAGATTTTATTTATTCATGAGAGACACAGAGAGAGAGGCAGACATACAGGCAGAGGGAGAAGCAGCCTCCATGCAGGGAGCCTGACGTGGGACTCGATCCGAGGTCTCCAGGATCACACCCTGGGCTGAAGGTGGCGCTAAACCGCTGAGGCAGCCGGGCTGCCCCAACTCAATTCTACTTAAACAATGAACTAGAAAATACCATCCTCTATTGATTCTCTGACTCCCAAGTCTAAAAAGAAAACAAAAAACCAAAAAGAGGGCAGCCCCGGTGGCTCAGTGGTTTAGCGCTGCCTTCAGCGTCAGGCAAGAATCTGTTTCTCCTTTTCCCTCTACTCCTCCCCACTGCTAATGCTCTCTCTCTCTCAAATACATAAATCTTTAAAAGATAAGAAAAAGAAAAAGAGAAACTCATTGGATATTTTCTCCAGTAAGTGGTTTCTGTAGATTGATATGCAGCTACACAGAAAGTCAAAAGCTACTCTGGTGTCACTCAGGTCTACTTCTCACCCAAATTTATTATCACAGATTCTACCATAAAGATAAGCCAGTTACTGTGCAAAATCTAAGGCTTTTATTTACATGTGCAAAGAGAAAATGTAAACATTTGAGTATCATATAAGTTTATTAGAATTGATATATATATTTTAAAAGATTCTATTTATTTACTTGAGAGAGAGAGCAAGCAGGAGAGAGAGCACTGAGGGGGAGAAGAAGAAGCAGACTCCCAGCAGAGAAGAGAGCCTGATTCAGAGCTTGATTCCAGGACCCCGAGATCATGACCCGAGCCAAAGGCAGATGCTTAACCAACTGAGCCACCTAGGTGCCTGAAGAACTGATATTTTTCAAAATTGTATGGAGAAGATTACAGTCATTTAATGTTGTGGGGGTTTTTTTGTTTTGTTTGTTTTGTTTTGTTTTTTTTTAGGATTTTATTTATTTGAGATAGAGAGCGATGAGAGTGAGAGCACGCACAAGTTGGAAGGAGAGTCAGAGGGAGAGGGAGTAGACTCTCCACTGAGCAGAGAGGCAAATGCGGGGCTCAATCCCAGGACCCTGAGATAATGACCCAAGCTGAAGGTAGATGCTTAAGTGACTGAGCCATCCAGGCACCCCAAGTCATTTAATGTTTAATGATAAAAATATATTTTCTTTTTTCTCCTGTGATCTTAAGACATCATAGAGTAAATGTGTTCAATGTACAATAAAAAATTAAGTACTAAACATTAAACAAATTATGAAAATAATCAAGTAAAAAATAAAGATCCAAATTCTTAATTTCATTTGGCTATGCTGAGCTTCATTTGGATATGTTACATCTTCAGTAAAATAGCTGTGTCAGTTAGAAGCTAAGTTGAAAGAAACACAATCTCTGTACTCAAGAGTTTATAGTTCAGGGACTGGTAAACTATAACCCAGGAGCCAAATTTATCCTGCTGCCTATTTTATGATTATTGTTGGTATTGTTAATTGTAGTAAAATATACAGAAAATTTACCAGTTTAACCATTAAGTGTGCAAGTCGGTGGCATTAAGTACATCACAGTGTTATATAACTATCACCACTATTCATTTCTGGAACTTGTTCATAATTTTAAACAGAAATTCTGTACCAGTCAAACAATAACTCACCATTTCTTTTTTTTTTTTTAAGATTTATTTATTTATGATAGACAGAGAGAGAGAGAGAGAGAGAGAGAGGCAGAGTCACAGGCAGAGGGAGAACCAGGCTCCATGTAGGAAGCCTGATGTGGGACTCGATCCCGAGACTCCAGGATCACGCCCTGGGCCAAAGGCAGGCGCTAAACCGCTGGGCCACCCAGGGATCCCCTAACTCACCATTTCCCACTTGCCCAGCCCTTGGTTAATGTCTAGCCTACTTTCTCTCTACATGAATTTGCCTATTCTATGTACCTCAGTAAGTAGAACTATATAATATTTGTTCTTCTGTGTCCAGCTTCTTTCACTTATCATATGATTGCGAGGTTCATCCATATGGTAGCATATGCCAGAATTTCATTTCTTTCCAAGGCTGAAATATATTGTGTATATACATATACATACCACATTTTGTTCATCTGCTTATTTGTTGATGAATACTTAGGTGCTTCCACCTTTTGGCTATTGTAAATAATGCTACTAAAAACAATGGTGTCCAAATATCTGAGTTCCTGCTTTCAATTCTTTTGGGTACATACGTAGGAGTAAAACTGCTGTGCCACTTGGTTTTGCAAATAAAGCTGTACTGTTACCCAGCCACATGTATTTATTTATATATTGTCTACGATTGCTCTTATACTGTAGTGACACATTTGAGTAGTTGTAAAAGAGACTATAACATCTTTTCTATCTGGCTCTTTATGGAAAAAAGTTTGCTGTCTCCTTTTATTGTCTGTTACAGTAAGATACGGAAGGGGTGTAGAAGAAGCTAATTTTGTCTTATAAAGTTATGTGGGCTCTATGTGTGTGGGAGGGTGGGTGCAAATGTGCAATGTTATGTGTGTGTACGTGTGAGTATGTATATTTTGGAGGGGGTAATGGAAAGGGGATCATTAGATCCTAACACTACAACCTTGAAAGAATTATTTATATTTTGTTTTCACACCGAGGTTAGGGTCACGTACCAACTAATTTTAATTTAGGCTTTTCAAACTATACTTCAGAGCTTCACTGAGCTTTACATTTTAATGATTATAGGTTAGCTAAACTTCCTTATTTTCTCAACACTGTATTCTCCCTTGGCTTCCATAAAATCATGCTTTGCTGGTTTACTACCTAGCTCCTAACATCTCTTCTTTATCTCCTTTGCAGGATGATTTCCCCCTCATCCATGTGTTGAATTCCCTAGTGATCTATGCAGGCCCTCTTCTCATTTTATCTGACTCCCTTCTGTTTGAGTTTCAGACCTAAAGATATTCAAATGTATATTGGATAGATCTATGTTATCATCCTGCATCTCAGTGGGTCACACGAACAACCACTTAGTTTCTCAACCCAGACACCCGATAGTCATCCTTAACTCCTCCTACTCTACTTCCTAACTCACCATATAAATTCAGCAACCAATAAATTATGCCTTTTCTATCTTTTAAATATTTCTCAAAAATCTCTTAAAGCTCATAAGTACTACTTTTTTTTTTCATAAATGCTACTTTATTTCAGCATCTCAAGAACTCTTGACTACTAGTGTTTTCATGATTAATTTTGTCCCCTACACTTCATTTTCCACAGCAGAATCATATATATGAAATGTAAATATAAATGTCACCTCTATACTCAAAACATGTAATAGCTCTTTATTGATTCCAGGATAGGATAGTCAGCCTCCAGCATGGTCTCCACTGACCTCCCACAATCTGGTATTCATACCATTTATAGACTCTCTTTCTATATTATACCAGTGGTGATCTGTGTGGTCAATATAAGACAAGATGGTTGAAGTGATTTACATATTGTATTATAAAAAATACTGTAGGTTTTGTCTTCAGCATCCTATCACCCTGGGATCACTCACTCTATGGGAAGCTAGCTGCCATGCTGTGAACAGCCCTACAGAGAGACCCATTCTGTGAGGAAGTAAAGTCTCCTGCAAATAGCCAGTGAAAAAATGAGGACTCTTCTCAACAGCTAGGTGAGTTAGCCATCCTGGCCATAGCTTTTGAACCCACAATCAACCTTCAGATGACTGCAGTCTGAACTGACATCTTAACTACAGTCTCATGAGAGGTCTGGGGTCAGAAGCACACAGATAAGGGGTTCCCAAATTCCTGACCATCAGAAGCTGAGATACTAATTTTTGTTTTAGGCGACTAAATATGGGATAAAACTTGTTATGTAGATATATATAAGTAATAAAAGATAAAGGCTAAATTCCTTACCATGGCACATGAGCTAGGATTATATTTTTCTCTCTTCCATTATCCATTTTAATTTATGCTTCAATATTACTCAATTACTCACAATTTTCCATGCCTTATCAATTGCTATCCAGCTTTTCTTTCTCTTTTTTTAAGATTTCATTTATTAATGAGAGGCACAGACAGAAAGGCAGAGACATAGGCAGAAGGAGAAGCAGGCTCCTCGTGGGAAGCCTAATGTGGGACTTGATCCCAGGACTCTGGGATCACGGCCTAGGCCAAAGGCAGATGCTTAACCACTGAGCCACCTAGGCACTTGCTATCCAGCTTTTCTGATATCACAACCTCCTAGAAGCTGTCCCTGTTCATCAATTCCTTAATGACTCATATAATTTGATGACCAGTGCCAGAATTGTGTGCCACTTTTATACATGGCCAACTGCATAGCACAACCTGAGTTGTAGTTAATATGTGAATGATAGAGTGTGACCACACACACATGGTTTTATGTATACACTCCCATTTTTTATTTTGATCATGCTTTAATATATTTGTTTATACATCCCTCCTAGCATCTGAAATAGGTACTCAATAAGCTCGTATTGAATTAACAGACTTGTGTTAAATTTTCAATATAACCAGATTATATGAACATTTAAAATATGTAATTTTACTGATAAAAGATTAACATCCAAAAAATATAAAGAACTCATTAAACTAAATTTAAAAAATATTTTAAAATGGGCACAAGAGCAAAAAAAAAAGGGCGGGGGGTAGAAGAAAAGATGCTTAACATCACTAACCATCAGGAAAATGCAAATCAAAACCTCACACCTGTCAGAATGGCTACTATCAAAAGACTAGAAATAACAAGTCTTGGCGAGGATGTGGACAAAAGGGAACCACCATGGATTGTTAGTGGGAATGTAAATTTGATGCAGCCATTATGGAAAATAGTAATGGAGGGGCGCCTGGGTTGCTCAGTTGGTTAAGTTTCTGACTCATCGTTTCAGCTCAGGTCATGATCACAGGGTCATCGGATCAGGCCCACCCACACTGGGCTCCATGCTCAGTGCAGAGTCTTCTTGAGATTCCCTTTAGCCTCTCTTGGCCCCTCCCTCTGCTCATGCTTTCTATCTCTCTCTAAAAATAAAGAAAATATATATTTTAAAGATTTTATTTATTCATGAGACACACACATACACACACACACACACACACACACACACACACAGAATGGCAGAGACACAGGCAGAGGGAGAAGCAGGCTCCATGCAGGGAGCCCGACGTGGGACTCGATCCTGGGTTTCCAGGATCACACCCTGGGCTGAAGGCGGCGCTAAACCGCTGGGCCACCGGGGCTGCCCAAAATAAAGAAAATCTTAAAAAAAAAAAAAAGAAAAAAAGAAAAAAGGTAACAGTAATGGAAATTTCCCCCTAAATTAAAAACAGAACTACCATATGACCCAGCAATTCCACTTTTAGGCATTTATCCATAGAAAATGAAAACATTAATTCCAAAAGACACATGCACTCCTATGTTTCTCACAGTATTATTTACAATAGTCATGATACAGAAGCAACCTAAGTATCCATGAATAGATGAATGGCTAAAGAAAATATACACAATGGGAAATGTATACAATGTGATATTATTACCCAGCCATTAAACAAAAAAGAAGAGGAATCTTGTCACTTGCAACATGGATGGACAAGATGGACAAGAGGGTACTATGCTAAGTGAAATAAATCAGACAGAGATGAACAAATACCTTATGACTTCACTTACATGTGAAATCTGAAAAACAAAACAAATGAACAAACAGAAGCGGACTCATAAATATACAGAACTGATGGTTGTGAACACAGGTGGGTGGCGGATGAGATAGAAAGAGGGAATTAAAAGGTATAGTATTCCAGTTTTAAAGTAAGTAACACACAGAGATATAATGTACAGCATACAGTCAACAATATCGTAACAACTACCTGTGGTAATATAAGGTAACCAGACTTCCTGTGGTGACCATTTCATAATGTATACAAATACTGAATCACTATGTTGTACATCTGAAACCAATATTGTATATCAATTATTCTGATAAAACATATACAACTTTAAAAAACAAGAATTGTGCAGAACCAATAATTATAATTCTCATCCATTTTTAATTATTCTAACTACAGACCAAAACTTTTTATCCTAGAAAAGAAATAGCCTACAGAGATATGGAGAATGTATCCTAGGTAATCCATATCCAAAACAAAAGAAAAATTTTGTTGTTGTTAAAAGAACTAAACATGTGGATTTCAGGTCCTGAGTTTATTTTTTTTTTTATTTAAAAATTTTTTAAAAAAATTTTTATTTATTTATGATAGTCACACACACAGAGAGAGAGGCAGAGACACAGGCAGAGGGAGAAGCAGGCTCCATGCATGGGGAGCCAGACGTGGGACCCGATCCCGGGTCTCCAGGATCGCGCCCTGGGCCAAAGGCAGGCGCTAAACCACTGCGACACCCAGGGATACCAGGTCCTGAGTTTAGATCAGTGTTTCCTAATCTTTTTCAGATCATGGAATGAACACAAGGAAGTGATATTTGTTTTCATTTTTTAAAAGATTGTATTTATTTATTCATGAGAGACAGAGGCAGAGACACAGGCAGAGGGAGAAGCAGGCTCCCTTTGGGGAGCCTGCTGTGGGACTTGATCCCTGAACTCCAGGATCATGCCACGCCCTGAGCCAAAAGCAGAGCTCAACTGCTGAGCCATCCAGGCATCTCAAGGAAGTGATATTTGTTCAGAAAACTGAGATAATAAATGAGGCTGCTCTTGGCCCACACCTGACACAGCAGTCTGTTGTAGCACCCTGCTTAAATTGTATTCTTTTTAAAAACACTTTAATTAAAGTACAGTTGATATATTATGTTTCAGGTATACAACATATTGATTTTGACAATTCTATACATTACTCAATGCTCACCAAGATAAGTGTAGTCATCACACAAGGTTATTGGCCTATTATTGGTGATATTCCCTATGCTGGACTTTTCATCTCCATGATTTATTTTATAACAAGAAGTCTGTACTTCTTAGTCTCTTTCACCTATTTTGCCCTTATCCCCACCACCCATCCCTCTGGCAACCATCAGTTTGTTCTCTGTATTTATGAATCTGTTTCTATTTGTTTATTCATTTTTTTCTTTAGATTCCACATTAAATGAGATCATATAGATTGCCTTTAAATTAAATTTTAAATTAAAGTTAAATTTTAGGCAATTCTGCCTAAAGGTGACAGATTTCAGAATGTCTTCTCCAATACTTAGAAGAAATACATAAAACACTGTAAAAGCCTGCAAAATATTCACTTGCAGGAACCAAATAAGACAAAGGACAAAACCTTAATTTGAGGTGCAGATAAGGAAATAAAAACAAAAATGCTGGTGGGGAATGGAGGAATTCTTAACTATGGCCAGAAACAATACCAAAGTTGGAAGTGAGGTTACATAATGGTGAGGATTCTGAGTAATAACCCCAAATTTGGAGAAAATAAGATTGAAGTGTGAATTAACAGCTCACGAAATGAAAGTGAGGAGAAATATTTATGTACAGAAGCCTCAGTAGAGGCAAAAAGAAATGAGGGGGATAAGAGTTATTATCTGAGGGTCATTAAAGAATTTCACAAATGATCTGAACCCTACTCATTCCTACCAGGATGAACATGTAACATTTTATCAAATTTCAGAACACAAAAATAATGAGCCTAGGTTCTACAACAAAGACTGCATGGCTCTACTTGAGTACTGTCCCTTCTCCTTACCTCCCTCAGACTATACAAAAACAGACCAAAATCATTTCAGCCCTACACTACTGTCTAGAAGGAGGAAGAAACCAGGTTTCAGTTAAGGTGGGAGTTGGAAAGATATCAGAGAATATTCATTCATTCTACATTAGAAGAAACACATCTGAGAGTTTTATAATCAGCTAAGTAGTTCTTCAAGTATAATGGCAAAATGAACATCAGACATGCAAAAATAAAAAAATGAAAAGAATTCAATGCCCATTAATCTTTCCTGAAAAAGCCAATTAAAGATAAAATTTAAGAAGTGCTTGGGTAGCTCAGTCCTTCAAGCCGTTGCCTTTAGATCAGGTCATGATCTCATTAGGGAGTCTGCTTCTCCCTCTCCCTCTACCCCTTCCCACCGCTCATCCTCGTGTGTGCATGTTCTCTCCTACAAATAAATAAAATCTTTAAAAAAATTAAAAATTAAAAAAAGGTAACATTCAATAAACAAAAAAGAAACAAAGCAAAGAATTCAGCAAAGTAAAGAGAAAATGTAATAAAGGACAGTGATAAGCACTGAATTTAAATGTAGAACCTAGACTAAGTAAATTTGAGAATTATAGTTAAAAAAAAATGTAAATGATACAAACCTCAGCAAAGCTGCGATGACAAAAATGTCTTTAAATATTGGTAAAAAGTGTTAATTTCCTAATTTTTTAGAGCAAAGGGTGAATTAACACTGATAGAGTATTGTTGAAAAACATGACCCTAATCTCATTAATCTTTTTTCTTATCCTTGAGAGGAAGTCTTGGAAATTCTTCTCCTGTTCAGTAAAGAAATATCCAGTTTAAATTCCATTTGATTTGTTCATGGCTAAAATTAAAAAGAGAGGAAACAACAAATGATGGCAATGATGTGAAGAAAGGGGAACCCTCTTGTACTGTTGGTGGGAATGCAAGCTGGTGCAGCCACTCTGGAAAATAGTGTGGGGGTTTCTCAAGAAGCTAAAAATAGAGGCACCCTATGACCCAGCAATTGCACTACTAGGTATTTACCCCCAGGATACAGATGTAGTGAAACGACGGTACACCTGCACCCCAATGTTCATAGTAGCCCTGTCCACAATAGCTCAACTGCAGAAGGACCAAAATGTCCTTCAACAGATGAATGGATAAAGAAGATGTGGTATACATATAAAATGGAATATTACTCCACCTTCAGAAAGGATGAATACCTATCATTTACATAGACATGGATGGAACTAGAGGGTATGATGCTGAGTGAAATAAGTCAATCGGAGAAAGACAATTATTATATGATTTCAGTCATATGTGGAATATAAGAAATAGTTAAAGGGACCGTAATGGAGGAGGGGAAACTGAGTGAGGAAAAATAAGAGGAAGACAGACCATAAGAGACTCCTGACTCTGGGAAACAAAGGGTTGTAGAAGGGGGGGGGGGGGGAAGATAGGGTAACTGGGTGATGGGCATTAAGGAAGGCACACGAGGGGATGAGCACTAGATATACTGTATGTTGGCAAAGTGAATTTAAATAAAAAGATTTAAAAAATTCCATTTGTTCATTCTGTTAAAATCAAGTAAAATTAAATTAAATTTTTACTCAAAATGGCATGCTGTTATGAGTGAATTATCTACCCCCTATTTTCCCTTTTGTATATGTGCACAGAAAAATGACAGGAATCAATACTGACTCCAAATGATTATTTCCTAAGCACTTAACTTTTGAGCTTTTTTTTGTTTTATTCTGCTTTTATTGCTTAAATTTTTAAATATTTATTTATTTATTTTAGAGAGAAAGAGACTGTGTGTGTGGGGGGGGCAGGGGAGACAGGAACAGAGTACAGAATCTCAAGTAGACTCTCCACTGAGAGCCCAATGTGGGGCTTGATCCCAGGATTCTGAGATCATGACCTGGGCCAAAACCAAGAGTTGGATGCTTAACTGATGACTGAGCTACTAGGTCCCCCTGCTATTTTTTAAAGTTTTAAAAAGAAAAGTATAACAAATAGATAAAGACTTCTGACTTGAGCTGCATTATCAGACATAAGAGCATGTGCTTTGGACTTCAAAGTTGCCATATACTTACTACCTGTGTGACCTGAGAACAGGTGATTTCTTGAACTTCATTTTTCTTATCTATAAAGTGGTAGTGCAAAGTCTTAAACTTCCCAAGATTGAGACATAAATAATATACCTCATTACAGCTGTGAATCTGGCACATGGAAAGCACTTAACAAATACTAATTTTCCTTAGGGAGCTCAGGTTTTGAGAACAGAAATAGAAAGAAGAAATTCAATTATACCCTGGGTTTTATATTTCCTCTCCAATTATATCTTTAACCTCTAGTCAAGAGTCCTTTAGTCACGAGTCTTACCTCCCTAGATTCGTGTGGCTAACTAAGTTCTGTTTGCTTTGTTACAACAGGACTAAAATGCACTGTAAAGGGGTTTCACAATATAAACTATTGTGTAGTTCTAGAATCTCCTCCTGCTGAGAAATCAGTATCTTCTTGACTCAATGCAAAAATATTATATTTAAAGCATATTAAACATCTCTTTTCCCCATTGAGATGCTGACAGGATCTATTGCCAACTGAAAGTAAGGTCATGATTAGTAAAGAAGAGCAACATGGGAATGATCAGTGATCTTAAAAAAAAAAAATAGAAAGAAGTAAAATAACTCTCCCCAAAGTGGACACTACCCTGCCTTCAGTTCTATAAAACTACAGTTACATGCTTTGTTTATAAGGAAAACGTTTTTACAATGAAATCCATTATTTAAAAGATAAGCCTCAGGATACAGTTTATTTAAATTAGCATGTAGGAAAGCCTTATTTAATAAGGGAAGCCCAGCACTACAAATTATATATGTGCTGATCTTTACAGGACTGCAGAGAATGAAGTAAAAGCATCTGAGAACTGAGTTAAGAAGGGAAAGAGTGAAGAAGATGCATAACACAGATGTTCTGAGAGCATAGGAAGGGTAAGTCACTGGTTGTTAAAGTGATGAGTTGACAGTAACCACGTAACTTCCTAAAAATGACTCAATATCAATACCAACAGAACTAAACTCCAAAGTTGCAATCTGCTTCAAGGAAGAGACGTGTAGTTTTTCCCCTAGGTACAGTATTTCTGATGTAGTTAAGAACAACCTTTTAAATTAAAAGCACCATGATGACTGCACGGGATGCTTTCATGCCAAAATGATGAGAAGCAGAATTCTGAAACTGTAAAATGCAAAGACTGATATCAAAGCTGCTATAATTTAAATGTCCCATGAAATATTTTAAAATCAGTGATCCAGGTAAAAGGGGAAAAACTAGTTTAACAAATGGTGCTTTCTTTTGGAGTGATGGAATCTGTAACAGAAAAAAAATGGTCATCTGCTTATAAAGCTTACTTGCACAGAGCTCTGTTGATCCCATGTTGCCTACTTGGGAAATACCCAGGGGATTTACAAGTCTGTTGTAAATCCAGGTGCTACTACTCTTGTCTGTCAAAACAGGGACATTTTCTTAATAAACATTTCAAAGCTGCCTACCATCAGTATTGACTAGTTTAGGGGCTGGAAGGAGGTGTAGACAGCATGAGTGACAGGCAAAAAAGAAACATTACATATATATTGATATTTATTTCATTCAAGTTCTAAGAGTATGCTTAATTCTTAAATTTACTCTAAATTCCCTTCTGGATACATCTAATGGATTCTTTACTGGTCTTGTGATCTAGTCTCTCAATTGTTAACAGAGCCAGCATTATCTTCCTGAATATGGATCGGATCATGTCACTTTCCTGTTCCCTATACCTACAGAATAAAAATTTTAATTAGCAGCATAGCATCAGAGACCCTTCTAGCTTTATCCTTCAGAATTCACCTAGAACATAATTAGTTCCAACAATACTAAATTTCAGGTAGTTTCTCAAATATACCTTAATATTTCACACCATTATGACTTTTCATATTTCATTTTCTCTACTAAGAATACTTCCAATGCTTTCTTGTCTTAGTTCTTTTTTTTTTTTTTTCTTCTTCTTAGTTCTTTGTAAGAAATAGCGAAAGGGTCTATGAAGCCTACCTTAATTCCAGGTAGACTTGGGTGCCTCCCACTCTTAAGCTCCCATTGAATCCTGTTCATATCTCCATTCTATCTACCATTACAATACATTATGATTTCTTGTTTTCCATGGCTTTCATCTATGAATTTTACCAAAAGACCAGTAACGGGCACAAACTGCTTAACATTTAGTGAAATATAAAAAGTTCTTACAAATATTTTTCCAAAGTTCCAAATTTTGAATATCTATTCTGCGATTCAGAAATAAACTTGTCAACAGAATTACCTAAAGTATGCCAAACTAATCTCAAAGTCTCAAATTCCTGGCCTATAAAAAAAATAAGTCCTGTCATACACATGCTACAACGTGGATGAATCTTGAGGATACTATGCTAAGTGACATACGCCAATCACAAAAGCCCAAATGCTGTATGATTCCACTTACATTTACCTAAAGTAGTCAAATTCATAGAAACAGAAAGTAGAATGGTAGTTACCAGGGGCAGAGGGGAAGGGGTAAAGAATAAATGTTTAATGCAAGATAAAGATCTGGAGATCAGTTTTACAGCAGTGTAAAATACATAACACTAGGGAACTACACATTTAAAAACTTGTTGAAATGGTAAATTTAATGTCTGTGGTTTTTATCTAATTCAAATCCTTGAATTAATAAGAAAACTGCAAGTTAAAACATGACTATGATAAAGTCTGCTTTAGCAGTGCTTGATATATAGTAGACATTCAAATAGTTTTAATCATTGGATATGTTAAATAACTAATTTCTCTAGCAGGTAATGTGTATTTCTGGGATATAGTTTATGATAAAGATAAAGTCTCTGCGAATCTTCATTCAACCTCCAAATTCTGTCTGGTATTTTGTATAGTATAGAATGAACAGAATTTCAAGGGAAAATAGGAATGTTAATATCTAATGCTTTAAACCGTTATGTATTTGTTCCTCTGGAAGAACAGTAAAACGGAGATGCAGTAAAGTGACAACATACTACTTACAGATAAAATAATTAGGAAATGAAAAACACCATATTCTTAACAAAAGGGGGCCAGAAAAATAATTTATGGTATATCATTTACAGGAATATTATGTTACCACTGAAAATAATGATAAAGATCAGTATTAGTTGATTTTAAAAGATTTTCATACTTTTTTTTTTTTGGTAAAGATTTTATTTATTTATCCACAAGAGACACAAAGAAAGAGAGAGAGAGAGAGAGAGACACACACACAGAGAGAGACATAGGCAAAGGGAGAAGCAGGCGCCCTACAAGGAGCCCAATGTGGGACTTGATCCCGGATCCCAAGATCACGCCCTGACGTGAAGGCAGACACTCAACTGCTGAGCCACTCAGGGATCCCAAAAGATTTTCATACTTATTGCTAAACTGGAAAATTCTTTTTCTTGAAGATACAGAGAATGAAGTCTGACCAGTTATATAATGACTAGTTAGCTCTAATGAGGACTGCAAGTGATTTTCATTTCCTTTAAAAATATTTATCACTGAATTTAAATATATCAGCACTCTTTTATAAGGAGAAAAATTAATAGCATTATAGTTATCATGTTGTACATTACATCCCCAATACTTACCAATTTTATAACTGGAAGTTTGTACCTTCTGAACATCTTAACCCAACCCAATTTCCCCATTCCCCATCTTTGGAAACCACATATTTTATTTCTTTTCCATGAGTTTGGTCTATTTAACATGTAAGTGAAATCATAGAGTTTATGTCTAGCTCTGACTTACCATAATGCTCTCAGGCTCCATTTATGCTGTTACAAATGACAGAATTTCCATATTTTTTATGGCTGAATAACATTCCATTGTGTATATCTACTACATTTTCTTCATCTATTCATCTATTCTGTCGATGGACACTTAGGTTGTTTCTATGTCTTGGCTACAGTAAATAATGTCACAATGAACATGGAGGTGCAGATATTTTTGAGATAGTGACTTTGTTTTTTTTCGGATATATACCCAGACATTAAATTGCTAGATGATATAGTAGGTTCTATTTTTAATTTTTTGAGGAACTCCATACTGTTTTCGATAGTGCCTATATCACTTTGCTTTCTTAATAACAGTGCACAAGACTTTCCTTTTCTCCACATCCTCCCCACCACTTGCTATTTCTTGTCCTTTTGATGAAAGCCATTCTCATAGGCATGAGGTGACTGCTATCTTATTTGTGGTCTTGATGTGCATTTTTCTGATGATTAGTGATGCTAAGCACCTTTTCATATAAGTGTTGGCTGTTTGGATATCTTTTTTGGAACAATGCCTATTCAGGTCCTGTGCCCATTTTTTTTTTTAAAGATTTTATTTATCTATTCATGAGAGACAGAGAGAGAGAGAGAGAGAGGCAGAGACACAGGCAGAGGGAGAAGCAGGCTCCATGCAGGGAGCCTGACATGGGATTCGATCCCAGGTTCCCAGGATCAGGCCCTGGGCTGAAGGCGGCGCTAAACCACTGAGCCACCTGGGCTGCCCCCCCCCCCCTTTTAAGATTTTGTTTATTTTTGAGAGTGGGTGTGTACACACAAGCAGTGGGTAGGGGCAGAGGGAGAGGGAGAAGCAGACTTCCTGTTGAGCAGGGAGCTGGACATGGGGCTTGATCTCAGGACCCTAGGATCATGACCTGAGCCAAAGGTAAATGCTTAATGGACTGAGCCACCCAGGCACCTCCAGGTGCCCATTTTTAATTGGATAATCTGGGGAGTTCTTTTGCAATTAAATTGTAGGAGTTCTTTATATATTTTAGAAATTAACATACTATCAGATATATGATTTGCAAATATTTTCTCTCATTCCATGGGTTGTTTTTCATTTTATTTACACTTTCCTCTGCCGTACAAAAGCTTTTCAGTTTGATATAGTCCTATTTATTGATTTCTGCTTTTGTTTCCTTTGCTTTTATTATCAAATTCAAAAAAACATC